>NC_135844.1:7550000-7560000 GCF_029677425.1 Wolffia australiana
GGGCAACGGCGGGCAACGGCGGCGGCGGGTGGAGTAGGTACCAGCGGAGTCGACGGACGGCAGAGTCGTAGGTACTCTCCAATTTCTGTAATTTTGATTCTGATTTCTGTAATTCTGACAAAATTCTGATTTCTGTAATTCTGTATCTTCTTCCTATTCGAATTGTCTTTGCCCATTGTCTTCATCGATAAATTTCCTACTTCTTCTTCCTATTCTCTTCCGTTTTTTTTTTCTTCTCTTGTTTTTTCCTTCTATTCTGCTGGTTTCTCTTCTTCTGCTACTCTGTTTTCCCATTCAACGTCCTTTATCAGAGATTTATCTTATTTTGTCTATCCGCTGCGTTGCATAAAGAGAATCACGAGTATTATATATAATCTGAATTGGTCACTCACACGTATGTTGAGTATATGATATGTTTTTATCCCTGATTACTTCTTTCTGCAAATCCGAAGGTTTTTTTTTAATTCAGTCTTTTTTTTAAGCTTCACATCTGACTAAAAGTACAAAGACCTGCAATTTTAAGAATTCGGACTTGCCAATTTTATTGATCTAGTTGGGGGATCCTAGTAGAATACAATGACAAAATAAAATTTACATGAAATGAAGAAAAAATTTCAAAGCGTCAACATATGAAAATGATTAATGGAATTAATAGCTTTTCAAAGTGTTTCTGAATGTATTATTTGCAACTTACTCAAGTTTTCACAAGGATGAGTAGGAAAATTTTCAACTTAGCAACATATCATAAAGATTAATGCCACAAGTAGCTTTTTGCAGCAATTTTGAATGTATTCTCTAAACTTACTCAAAAGCTCTAGTTTCTCCTGTCGCAATACCAATGACAATGTATAACAGCAAAAGATTGAGTGAGGGAGATAGATAGATAGAGAGGTAGATAAAAAGAGATAAAGAGAGGTAGATAGAGAGATAGAGAGATAGAGAGATAGAGAGATAGAGAGATAGAGAGATAGAGAGATAGAGAGATAGAGAGATAGAGAGATAGAGAGATAGAGAGATAGATGGAGTAAGTTGCCTGTTTTTTATTCTCTTCATCAACTCTGTTCTTCACTTCTTCGCCATAATTCTTATTCTTTTTTCTCTTTCTTACCATCTTTGGCTTTTTAGCCTTCTTCCTCTCCTACCCATATTTTCCCCTTTCTCTTCTTCATTTTCCTGTTGCTCTGCTTTATTCACTCCCTTTTTCTCTTCCTCTTTTTTTTCTTCTCTGGTTTTTTCCTTCTTTTCTGCTGTTTTCTCTTCTTCTGCTTCTCTGTTTTTTTTTCAACCTCCATGTTATTATTATTACTGTATCCATCGTTTCTCATCTTCTGCCTGTTTTTTATTCTCTTCATCAAATCTGTTCTTCACTTCTTCGCCATAATTCTTCTTCTTTTTTCTCAAATCACTCCATTGTCATTTTCCTATTCCACAGTCCAATTCCCTGCTTTTTCATCTCTCTCTTTCTTTCCATCTTTGTTTTTTTAGCCTTCTTCCTCTTCTACCCATATTTTCCCCTTTCTCTTCTTCATTTCCTGTTGCTCTGCTTTATTCACTCCCTTTTTCTCTTCCTCTTTTTTTCTTCTCTGGTTGTTTCCTTCTTTTCTGCTGTTTTCTCTTCTTCTGCTTCTCTGTTTTTTTTTTCAACCTCCAGGTTATTATTATTACTGTATCCATCGTTTCTCATCTTCTGCCTATTTTTTACTCTCTTCATCAAATCTGTTCTTCACTTCTTCGCCATATTATCATTATTCTTCTTTTTTCTCCAATCACTCCATTGTCATTTTCCTATTCCACAGTGCAATTCCCTGTTTTTTAACCTTCTTCCTCCTCTACCCAAATTTCCCCTCTTCTCTTCTTCATTTCCCTGTTCCACTGTTTTTTTTCTCCCTTTCTCTCTCCCCCGTATTTTCTCCTCCCTGTTTTTTTTGTCTTCTTCCTCCTCTAACCCTTTTTGCCCTTCTTCTTCCCCGTGTAATTACCTACGCTGCCTATTCATTCTCTCCCTCTTCCTCTTCCTCGTTTTCCTCTTCTATGTTTTTCTACTTCTCTTATGTTGTTTTCTCCTCGTCGGCTTCTTCTTTGTTTCCTATACAACGTCCTCATTTTCTTCTTCGCCCTTTGAGCCATCATTTTCCCCCTCCTCAACTTCTTCAAACTCCTCTTTTACTTGATTTTCACATCTTCTCCATATTCCTCTTCTTCCTTTTTTCGTCTTCTTCATTTTCCACATGTTACTAGTCCCCAGTTGTATTCTCTTCTTCTTACCCTCACTCTTTTTTGTCCTCTATGTTTCTGTTCTCTTGTTCCTCAAACCCCTATCTGCCCTTCATCTTCCTCGTTTAATTCCCAGTCTGCCGTTTTATTTTTTTCCCTATTTCTCTTCCATGCTTTACTTACTACTTCGAGACTATTGATTTTATTTCGTCTTCTTCTTCTTCAGTTTCACATCAGATGTCCTTATTTCTTTCTTCTTCTTTCTCAATTCATCTTCCTCATTTTCCTACTCTACATTTGTATCCCCGTTCTTTTCATCTCTCTCTCTCTTCCCCTCTTAACTTATTTCCACTTCTTCGTCATAAATTTTGTCATCTTTTACCCTCTTTGGGTTTTATTTATTTTTTCCTTGTGTACATATAACTTTCTTCCTCTATCTATATTTTTCATTCACCTTTGATTCAATGTTCACTAATCGGTCATATTCATTGCATCTGTTACGTAACTCATAGTATAAATTGCACTTTGGCATCATGTGATGCTAGACTATTGAATTTAGCTCATCAAATTTATGTCATCAGAAACATGAATCCAACCGGAGGCAGTGATCCAGCCCCAGAAAGAGCTGGCTCAGGAGCCGTAGGTGCCGAACGTACCCAGGGGGGAACTTCCTGTGCCATACAGAGTCAGCCTCGTACGAATCATTCCCTCATCATTGACTACTTTGAGTTGATGGAAGATGGATACTATATATGCTTATTGTGTCGGGAGTTGAACCCGCACAATAAGAGGAGACCCATTAAGAGGCATGCCGACAGAAGCACAAATGTGTTTTGGTGCCACTTCAAATCATGCCATCGACATACAGAGAGTGGGTTCTTGCCATCGGGGAGATTGTCGGCAAGCATGACGGGGAGAACATGGCGTCCATTGTTCTCCAGGCACTAGATGAGTTCTGTCTGCCACTTCAAAACTCAGCGTGTTGATCGTTTTATCAGTAGAGCTTGCTAGTTTACATGTCTAATGTAATTATGCAGGTCTACGCTGTTACTACGGACAATGCCACGGCGAATAAGAAGATGTTGGCTTTGATGGCGAGAAAGTTGAAGAATGTAAACCCGACGTTTACCGCCTGGAGGCACGTCCCCTGTGTCGCACACATTTTGAACATTGTCGTGCAAGCGGCGTTAAAAAGCTTCAATATTCCTTCGGCCCAGGGTATGGAACCCGAAGAAGGCGATGTGACGAGGACCGCAGATCAGTACGACAGCGACCAGGACAATGATCTCGGAGATGTATACTCAGTATTTGATGACAGTGACGGGCCGCGCAAGCCATTATGTCTGGGTGATGCAGTTGGAAAGGTACGCAACTTAGTGTAGACTATTCGGAGCTCTACGCAATGAAGAGAACTATACACCCAGGCCTGTGAAGACGACCCCGAAGTCGGGGACTCAAACATGGTTGTCCTAGACTGTCCTACCCAATGGAATAGCACGTACACTATGTTGGCGACCGCCGTGAAGAAGCGTGATGTGCTGGACGAAGTCTTGACGGCTTTCGGTCGGAAGGTGACGTCATCGAAGCTGTCGAAGGACGAGTGGGAATTGGTCAAACAGTTCTGCCGCATCCTTGGCTGTTTTGCCGTATCGACGGATCATGTTTGCAAGACAGTGACGCCGGCGATCTGCGATGTCCTACATCTCATAAACGGCCTCAAGGTTCACATGGAGGAAGTGGTCTAGCAAATCGAAGACGGCACATTTTTTACATCTGTTCGACGCTTGCACGAAGGAGATCCATCGAACATGGCACAAGCGTGTAGAGCGATGCTTTCCAAGCTTGCACAATACGCGGAGATATTGTGGGCGAATGAGGCGATCACGGCTGCAACATTGATGGATCCAATCCACAAAGGGTCAATGCTCCGCCCGGGGGTCCGAGAGGCGACTATCGCATACGTACGGTCGTTGTTGCCCGGTGACAGGTCAAGCCGTATTCCGAGACGGCCCGCTCAAGAGGGGCAGCGAGGAGGTGAAGAGTTGGATGAGTGGCTTAGCACCACTATGCAGCAGGTGGAACCGGCACCGGTGACAACGCGGTCGGCCTGGGATGAGTTCAGCCAGTTCCTTGCGGAGACTGTGCCAAACGAGGGTGTGTTCACTCCACTGTCTTGGTGGGCCACGACGGGGGCGAAGCGTTTCCCCTTGCTTGCAGCCGTCGCGAGGGACTTATTGTGCGACGAGCGCCCTTGCCGAACGCATGCTCTCGGTCGGCAACACTATTGTCACGTACAAGCAATCACGTCTCTTGCCAATAAGCATTGAAACACTCATCACTGTGAAGTGTTGGCTCCGTGTGGATAACAAACGTTGGTACAATGACGTCGAGCTAGATGTGGATGCTGACGACGACGAAGACGGTGTGGTCACATGTGCTCGAGGTACACATCACATAACTGAACAAGATCTTCTTATTTATACATATTTATCGTTACTTATCACTTATCTTATGCAACACAGGTGACGATCATCTGAGCACAAATCTTTGACAGAGACGTTGGGACTACGCTTTTTTGACAGGGCTGCAGTCATAGCGTACGTGTAAATTTTGCTACAAATTTCAAAAATAACAATGTGTATGGTTTCTTTTGTATTTATTCACATTTTAATGCATTTGCCAAACATGTAATTGAATGCATAATATTAAATCTTATTAAATCTATTGTTAATCCTACTCACTATATTAGTAACTTTAGGTCATATTAACATTAGTACCTAACACACTAACTACAAAACGTAATGTGTTCTCTTAAAATGAAAACTCCATTTATTTTTTAATTCCATAAACCGGTTGCGATGTCAGATTAAGTCTATTGCTATTTTAATTCACTATATTAGTAACTGTATTTAATCCAAATTTATTACATATTCATTACATAAATTTTCCTCAAATAACATTACCATTATTGTCATTTATATTAGTTGTTAAGTCGTCTTAACATTAGTACTTAATACACTAACTCCATTTATTTCTTAATTTCATTAACTAACTATTAAACGCCATAAATTTTCCTCAAATAACATTAAAATTATTGTCATGTATATTGGTTGTTAGGTCATCTTAACATTAGTACTTAATAGACTAACTCCATTTATTTCTTAATTCCATTAACTAACTATTAAACGCCATAAAATTTCCTCAAATAACATTAAAATTTTATTCATTTATATTAGCTATATCTACCCTCCTCAACGTTTGTCATTTGTTAACATATAGAATAATGGGCCACGGGGTGGCTAAAATGAAATCAACTGAAAAAACGACCGACGGTGTATATAGTCTTGCGGAAGTTTAAATTTTTCGGTATGGGATTGCAAACATTTGAACAAAAAATGCTGGATATCGATTATTGATATCCGGATATCGAAAACTGATATCAGGATATCAAAAACCGATATCCAGCATCCGAGATCCGCCTCAGCCCTACCCCTCTGATATCCGGTACCGATATCCGTTCAACCCTTGAGGGACGGATATCGCCAGATATCTGATATCCAATATCCTAGACCGTCCCACTTTATCCCCGATATCGGATATCGGTTGTCCAATCACCGATCGTGTTTGGCAACTGATGCAGTCAACAACATGGGAGGAGGAAGGCCTGGTCTGAAGGAATGACCAATCCCGCGCATGATGGATCACTGAAAAGGCCAATCACCGATCGACTGGTCGAGAGAGAGAGAGGAGGACAGGGGGAAGTCAAAGGACGACCACCCAACACCACAGAAGGAAAGTCATCGAGACCTTTGACTTGTCGCCTTGCTGCGTTGCATGTACGTGCGGCGGGAGAGAAAAAAGGTTGAACCCTAACCGTCAAATGGTACCTATAGTTCCGGATCATCCTGGACGTGGACGATAGATGGGACGGGACAAATTTTGTCCTATCTAACATCCAAAGTAAGTTCAGGGATGAAGGATGAGAAATTTTTCCCTCCAACGATAAAAAACCATCTTGTCCAGACATACCGGGACAGTGTTTTGTCCCGTCCCGTCCTTTCGGGACAAATTTTTGTCCCGAAATTTGTCTCAGACAAAAAAAACCCATTTTATATTTTAATATATTAATATGGTTTTTTTTCAATTTTTTATGGGAATTACTGAGGAGATAGAATGCAAAGGGACATATGTACAATTATTTTTGAGTGGCGTCCATTTACACGCACATAAAAATACATCGACTTTGATGCAAATTGTCATTGTGAGGCCACGTGGCAACATCTCAATCGTCGGATGAGAATCCGGTGGTTTTTCTTCCAGATTTGTTTGTCCATCGTCCGAGACCTCCGGATGGACAGTTTTTTTGTCCCATGGGACGAAAATCTATTGCAAGAAGTAATTAAACGGTTCATAGCTATTACCTTGACACCAAAGAAGAGTTCGACCCAATGCTTTATTTCTGTCCTAGTTGATCCTGATTCGACATTAGAAGTATATTGATTGTTCCCCAATAACCGAATACTTTTTTCTGTAAATACTGCATATTTGATTCCATCCATAAATCCATTTTCTTCCCTATGAGTTTCCAGTATCGATAAGAATTCTAGTTCTTACTGTTCATATGTTATGGTATGAATATACCATACCAATTCGTTATGTATGGATGATGAGATTCCATTGATACAGAGCCAATTCCAATAGACTTATTGAATTGAACGTTCCCATTGGCGTGCATCCAGCAGGAATTGAACCTACGAATTTGCCAATTATGAGTTGGGCGCTTTAACCATTCAGCCATGGATGCTTAACAGGGATCATCGTACATCGTGAATAACCAAATTCCAATTGAAATGAAATCTTTAGGAGGAATCAATGAAACGACATCAATTCAAATCCTGGATCTTCGAATTCAGAGAGATATTGAGAGAGATCAAGAATTCTCACTATTTCTTAGATTCATGGATCAAATTCGATTCAGTGGGATCTTTCACTCACATTTTTTTCCACCAAGAACGTTTTATGAAACTCTTTGACCCCCGAATTTTGAGTATCGTACTTTCACGTGATTCACAGGATTCAACACGCAATCGATATTTCACGATAAAAGGTGTAGTACTGCTTGTAGTTGCGGTCCTTATATCTCGTATTAACAATCGAAAGATGGTCGAAAGAAAAAATATCTATTTGATGGGGCTTCTTCCTATACCTATTCTTCCTATACGTATGAATTCCATTGGACACAGAAATGAGACATTGGAAGAATCTTTTTGGTCTTCCAATATCAATAGGTTGATTGTTTCCCTCCTGTATCTTCCAAAAGGGAAAAAGATTTCTGAGAGTTGTTTCATGGATCCGCACGAGAGTACTTGGGTTCTCCCAATAAATAAAAAGTGTATCATGCCCGAATCTAACCGGGGTTCGCGGTGGTGGAGTAACCGGATCGGAAAAAGAGGGATTCTAGTTGTAAGATATCTATGAAGTGCATATAAGCATATATCTTACCAGGATAGCTAATCTTCCCTCTTGAAGTCCCAATAGAATTTACTAATCGTTCCCAATAACCATAATTATGAATAGACGAATACACCCTTATAAAATTATTTCTATTTTGATTTAATATCATGCACTTTCTCTGCAATTTCAAGTCAATCAACTCCTTTCTCAGTCCTCTTCCAATGAATGAATATCCTTTACAACACACCGTTCTAAAAATATTATTAATGTTTTCACTCTGACAGTTAAAAACTCCGCATTTCTTAATCGCTCGAAGCAAGCGATAGCCTCCTCTTATTTCAATCGCTCGGAGGTTGATGCGATTCATTGTAAAAAATGATATGTTCATGGTTTTGTTTTTTAATATTTTTTTTACCTCGGCATGTCGGGGTATGAGGATTTTTCCCCTAAAGAGAGCCAAGAGTTATAGGTGTATTTTTTCTAGTTATATCTTAATAGCAGACTGCAGTATAGGTGTGAGGTGTGAGGTGTGAGGTGTGAGGTGTAAGGTGTGAGGTGTGAAGTGTGAAATGTATGAAGTGTATTTTTTATCTTATTTTAAGGTGTGAGGTGTGAGGTGTAAGGTGTGAGGTGTGAAGTGTATTTTTATGCCGAGGTAAAAAATGCACTTCATACACTTCACACCTCACACCTCACACCTCACACCTATAACTCAAACACACCTATTATAATAATACAGTATTGAAAAAAATACACTTCATACACTTCACACCTCACACCTTACACCTCACACCTCATAAAAATACACTTCATACACTTCACACCTCACACCTTACACCTCACACCTCACACCTTACACCTCACACTTCACACCTCACACCTCACACTTCACACCTCACACCTTACACTTCATACACTTCACACCTCACACCTTACACCTTACACCTTACACCTCACACCTCACACCTCACACCTATAACTCAAACACACCTATTATAATAATACAGTATTGAAAAAAATACACTTCATACACTTCACACCTCACACCTTACACCTCACAACAATACACTTCATACACTGCACACCTCACACCTTACACCTCACACCTCACACCTTACACCTCACACTTCACACCTCACACCTCACACTTCACACCTCACACATTACACTTCATACACTTCACACCTGCAGTATGATGAGTTTATCCCTCTCTTTTTTTAATAGAAAATATTAAAAAACAAAACCATGAATCTTGCTCATATCATACTGCCAGTTAAAAATACACCTATAACTCTTGGCTCTCTTTAGGGGAAAAATCCTCATACCCCGACATGCCGAGGTAAAAAAAATATTAAAAAACAAAACCATGAACATATCATTTTTTACAATGATTCGCATCAACCTCCGAGCGATTGAAATAAGAGGAGGCTATCGCTTGCTTTGAGCGATTAAGAAATGCGGAGTTTTTAAGTGTCAGAGTGAAAACATTAATAATATTTTTAGAACGGTGTGTTGTAAAGGATATTCATTCATTGGAAGAGGACTGAGAAAGGAGTTGATTGACTTGAAATTGCAGAGAAAGTGCATGACATTACATCAAAATAGAAATAATTTTATAAGGGCGTATTCTAATATAAGTAGTGATAATATCATCAATGAATTTTGGGATCAATTGTATAAGGATATAGTGGAAAAGTTACCAGATTTTGTAGAAAAAGAAATATTTAATACACAAGTTTATAGGAAATTGAATGAGTACAAGTACAAGTATTAGAAGCATAGCAAAAATGCGTTCCTCATTATTGTTTGCTGGCGATAATTGTGGCCGATCGGGAGAATTGATGACTGCATCTTTGATGCACTCCTAGTACATCATCTGAGAATTCTTAATTGGCTAATTGGAAATAGCCCTCGGGCTTTTTACAAGGGATTATCCCGGATCTACGACAGGTATTGACGGTGATTCTCAAATATCGCAGAACAGAATGTGATACGATGAGATAGAATGCAATAGAAACAAAGACAGGGAACGGGTTACCTACTCCTAACGGTCAAAACGAGACCTTTCATTCAATTCTTCATTTTTGAATAAAAAAATGAATCAAATCTCCCCAGGTAGGATTCGAACCTATGACCAATCAGTTAACAGCCGACCGCTCTACCACTGAGCTACTGAGGAACAACGAGTGATTCGATCCCATAAAGTTCAACTACCGTTCTCAACCCACGAACAATATGAGTCCGAAGCTTCCTTCGTAACTCCCGAACTTCTTCGTAGTGGCTCCGTTCCATGACTCATTTCATAGTGAATCCCAAAGCGGCTCTATTTCAT
>NC_135844.1:8165000-8432500 GCF_029677425.1 Wolffia australiana
TAAAGGTGCGCAGTACCTCATTCATGAGGCGCTGAAAGGTACTCGGCATGTTGGAGAGGCGGAAGGGCATGACTCTCCACTCGTATAACCCGTCCTTTATCTTAAAGGCGATCTTCCATTCGTCTTCGGGACGAATCCGTACCTGGTGGTAGCCACTGCGTAGATCTATCTTCAAGAAGATAGTGGCTCCGGCTATCATGTCAAAGAGGTCCTGGACACGCGGGATGGGAAAACGGTATCGTACCGTTATCTTGTTGATGGCGCGACTGTCACAGCACATGCGCCATGTACCGTCCTTCTTCGGAGCTAGTAGTGCCGGTATGGCGCAAGGGCTAAGGCTCTCCTGGATGAGGCCCTTCGCGAGTAACTCGCGGACCTGTCGTAGCAGCTCCTCGTACCTCTGTGGCCCCATGCGCTAGTGTGGTAGATTCGGCAACGAGGCGCCGGGCATGAGGTCTATCGCGTCCTGGATGATACGCATCGGCAGTAGTTCGCCGGGTAGCTCCTCGGGGAACACGTCACCAAACTCCGATAAAATGGCCTCGACCTCCGGGGCTCGGGGCTCTATAGGGGGATCGGCGGAGACGTCGAGAGTGACGGCGAGGCATAGGGGCGTGTCGTCACCCTCGCATCCAAAGTCTTGGGCGAACAAGGGGCCTCGAACAACCATGAGCCCTATGGGCTTGGTCGAGGCCGGCTTGTTTGCCGGTTTTGTCGTGTACGGGTGCCAAGTAACCCGTCGTCCCCGGTATAAGAACGAACACGTGTTCGTCCTTTCGGCTAGAGTGACGTTGTGGTCATATAGCCAGGGACAGCCCAAGATGATGCTTCCCACCTTCATGGGAAGCACGTCACATAGGACGTTCTCGTCATAGGCGCTCACCTTCAACGCGACGCGGCACTGGCTCTTCACTGGGAGCGATGAAGCGTCGATCCACGACGCGTCGTAGGGAGTCGGGTGGGGTATCAGGGTCAGCCCGAGTCAGAGGATCATGGCGTCTGATATGGCATTGATGCAACTACCGGTGTTGACGATCAATTTACACACTTTGTCGTTGATCTTGACATAGGTGTAAAAGATCGAGGTGCGGAGCGACGCGTCCGCAATAGGGTCCGGTCAGGGCATCACGGGGGCGGTCCAAATAAGGGGCGCGACTCACGGTGGTGGTCGCGTCCGGCTAGCATTGGGCTGGTCGACGGCTATGCTGGCTAGCGATCGGTCCGTAACTCGTGGCGCCGGTGTCAGGGGCGCGCGAGGAATCGTGATCTGAATGTACCCGATTTGTCCGTCGGGTTCTTGGTACTCGATGGCAAACTCCTCGTCCCCGTGGTAGTGGTCTTTTACAGTCTCGTTGATGGGGGACCATCAATCCTTAAGGAGTTATCTTCCTTGTTTTTTTTATGTTTCTTTGTTTTCTGTTTTTTTGTTGTTTCATCTTCCATAAAACCTCTTGGGCTTCCCCTTTTCCCCTATAAAAAGGAAGGATGCCCATTGTAATAGAAGAAGACCAGAATTGAAATTGAGAGAGTTTCCACAATGTAGTCCTTTTGAATTTTCTAGTCATTTTTAGAAGTGTTTTTGAGAGATTTTAGTGTACTTTTTGAGTTAGAATAATTTACAAAAATGCCATCAAGATTGGGAAGTTTGGGCATTTTCGCGTCTTCGTCGCCGGAGCTCCAGCACCACCTTCATCGACGCTGCCAGCGCCGCCGCATCAGCAGATAAGGGACTCCCTCGTCTTCAGTCGCCTTCGCATCATCCGGCCGATCTAGGTCGACACTAACACCTCTCGGTCGTCTAACGTGCGCCTTCCCGTCGGCCACCTCTGGCCCTCCGTCAACCATTGCGAGCCCCTCCTACGGCCGCCTATGCCGGCCTACGATCGCCTTCGCCAGCCTACAACCGCCTACAGTCATCCACGGCTGTCTCTGGCCGCGTACAACTGCTCCAGACGCCTACGGCTGCATCTAGCCGCCGTCGGTCGTCTACGGCCACCTACGACCACCTCTGGCTGCTTGCGACCGCCTCCCACCGCCTACGGCGGCCTCTGACTACCTAGGCCTCCCTATAGAGGTGACCCGGTTGCCCGTCAGCGGCCCTAGTGCCTCGGTTATCCGGCCACCTTTCGCTGTCCGGCCGCTCTTGGCCGCTCTACTACCATGCCTCCGTCGATCACTCTGCTGCCCTCCACCGGCAGACCGCCCTCGGTCTCCTCCCGACCCTCTCGACGTCTGCTGCCGATCATGCTACCCGGTCGTCTTTGGTCGCTCAACCGCCTGCGGCTCCCCAGCCGTCGTTCGTCGGTCTGCCCCTGGCCCTCCGACGGCGTTCAGCTCCTCCGGCCTCCTCGGCTGACTACGCCTACTTTGACTGCCCGCTGCCGCCCCGGTTGCCCACAGCGGCCCTCAGGCGCCTCGACATCCTCGTTCAACACTATGGCCCTCTGCCGCCTTAGTCCGCCCTCCGCCTCCGTAGCCGCCACCGATACCTCTACTGCCCACCTCTGCCTCGCCCGCCCTTAGCCGACCCGACTTCCATTGCCTGCTTCCGCCACCCTAGATCATCGTGCGTTGCCTTCCCATCCATACCGTGCATGTTTTAGATTTCCTTACCTGCGCCTACCTGCGCCGCCATAGCTACCAGCGTTGTACGCGCCTTAGAGTCCCTTAGAGTAGTTTCGAGAAGAGTAGTTGTCACCTGACCCGTCGCCGTCGATACTCACATCCGTAGCTAGTTACAGCCCTCTTAGTTACAGCCTTCGTAGTTAGTTAGAGCCTTTGTGGTCCGATGATAGAAGGTAGAGGCAGCCGCCTTATGCCGTTGCGCCGTCCGTAGCCACTTCCTGTCACTATGGTCTCCTAGAGAAGCTTCAGATGAGACGGTCGTTGGATGACACGCCGCCGCTATTTTACCGCTGCAAGTTGATGATCACAGTAGGATATACAGCCGCCACTCCGCACTAGCGGCGCCTCTCTTTGCCGCTCGATAGTAGGACGAAGCCGGGACCACTCCGCAACCACTGTCCAAGTGTCTACCTCGTGCCGCCGCTCTGCCCTACACTCCTTGTGATGTTTACTGACGTAGGACAACTAAGGAAAAGGTGGCTGAGGGGATGGATGGGTTGACGACAGGTAAGGGTAATAGACGGGTTATAAGAAGGGATAAAATAATCCATAGAAACTCCAATCGGATTCAGATTTAAAAACCGATGAAAATCTGGTGGTGTAGCTCGGACCCTTGTCAAGGGCGGGAGTACTATCTTCCCCCCCCCCCCCCGCGACGATGCCTAAGCACCGAAATTAATATTTGAATTTGTGTCGCGAGGAAACACTCGAGAAAGAGGGAGAAGAATGTGAAAACCCAAACCAAATCTATTTCTGACGGTGGTGGAAACTTCTCGAGAAAACACTCAATGAGGAACACTTCGACACCAAAGAGTTCAGGCGTACCTCGGCACCATAGTGGGCGAATCCCGGCGTTGAGCGGCCCACTGGACGAGGACAAGGCTTGACGTTCCGAGCGTTGGACAGCCCTGGTTGAGTGGCAGTTGTCGTGGGCACAGAGTCTAGCATGGGCGAACACCCATGCGCGCGAAGCGCGCGAAGGGTGCATGGAGCACACGGAGCGCGCGAAGCGGCGTGCACAGGCGCTGAGCGCGCGAAGCGCGTGGAGTGCTGCCGCGCGCGCGGAGTGCGACAGAGTGCCCCAGAGCAAGCGTAGTGTGCGCGGCTCGAAGCGCGGACGGCGCCAGGACACGGGCCTCCTGAGCGCGGCCTTGGGCGGCCCAGTTTGTGCAGTCTTGGGTGCTCTTCAACAGCCCTAGCGCGGGTTGCCTAGGGCGGCCAGGTCAGGGCAGCCTGGGCGGCCTAGTCGAGGGCTGCCTAGGCGGCCTGGTCGAGGCTGCCTGGGCGGCCTGGTCGGGGCTGCCTGGGCGGCCTTGACGGGGCTATCTGGGCGGCTTTGGCTGGGCGGTCGGGGCGGCCTGGTCGGGGCTGCCTGGGCGGCCTTGTCGGGGCTGCCTTGGCAGCGTGGTCAAGGTTGCCTGGGCGGCTCTGGCTGGGCGGCCTGGTCGGGGTTGCCTAGGCAGCCTGGTCGGGGCTGCCTGGGCGGGTCTGGCTGGGCAGCCTGGTCGGGGGGGCTTGGGCTGCCTAGTCGAGGCTGCCTGGGCGGCTCTGGCTGGTCGGCCTGGTCGGGGCTGCCTGGGCGGCTCTGGCTGGTCGGCCTGGTCGGGGCTGCCTGGTCGGGGCTGCCTGGCCGGCCGGGTTGAGGCTGCCTGAGCGGCCCTAGCGGGGCTGCCTGACCGGGCCTAGTAGGGCTGCTTGGGCAGCCAAGGTCGGCGGACAAGAGAGGGAGAGAGAGAGAGAGATGTGAGGCCGACGTCGCGAGGCAGCGGCAGCAGCAGCAGCGGCGGCGGCGGTGGCGACGACGGCTAGGATTAAGAAGGATAGGGGAGGCTGGGCAGTCCTCCAAGAAGAGTTAACAAAACTCAATTCTTGAATTAATGACTGCCTAAGAGTTTCTTGAAAACAATGGCCTTTATATAGGCCTTGGAGGAAACACAAATTAACGAGAAAGTAAAGACGAGAAAAAAAAGACGTGCGTCGTGTCACGCCAAAGGGTAGTTGTGGATCTGCCTTTGGCATCTTGTCATGACGCCCGTAGAGGCGTGCTCAGGTGGAGACGTGCAAGTTGGCGATTGTGGCGTGTCGGCTTTAGGGTTGACTCTAGTTGACCATGGCTGGTTGACTTTGATTGACTCTGGTTGACCGTGGTCCAAAGCATGTGTGTTGACTCCGGTTGACCGTGGTGACGCGTTCGTCGATGAGATGTTGGCGTCCTCGCCATCATTTACGCGAGCCGCTCAATATCGGCAAGTCGTGTTACATCATATTGGTATCAGAGCCTTGAGGCATTGACTTGGTCACAAGCTCGACGAGGTCGAGCTTTCCCCACCATGGGAGGATGATGGGGGGACCGTCAATCCTTAAGGAGTTATCTTCCTTGTTTTTTTTATGTTTCTTTGTTTTCTGTTTTTTTGTTGTTTCATCTTCCGTAAAACCTCTTGGGCTTCCCCTTTTCCCCTATGAAAAGGATGCCCATTGTAGTAGAAGAAGACCAGAATTGAAATTGAGAGGGTTTCCACAATGTAGTCCTTTTGAATTTTCTCGTCATTTTTAGAAGTGTTTTTGAGAGATTTTAGTGTATTTTTTGAGTTGAAGGAATTTACAAAAATGCCATCAAGATTGGGAAATTAGGGCATTTTCTCGTCGCCGGAGCTCCGGCGCCACCAGCGCCACCACATCAGCAGCTAAGGGACTCCCTCGGCCTCCTTCGTCGGGTGTCTTCAGTCGCCTCTGCATCATCCGGCCGGTCTAGGTCGACACCGACCCCTGTCGGTCGTCTAACATGCGCCTTCCCGTCGGCCACCTCTGGCCCTCTGTCGACCATTGCGAGCCCCTCCTATGTAGCCAAGAGTAGCCGTCTCGGACCCACTCGTTCGCCACTACGGCCCTCTGCCGCCTTAGTCCGCCCTCCACCTCCGTAGCCGCCACCGATACCTCTACTGCCCACCTCTGCCTCGCCTGCCCTTACCCGACCCTGACTTCCATTGCCTGCTTCCACCACCCTAGATCATCGTGCGTCGCCTTAACATCCATATCGTGCACGTTTTAGATTTCCTTACCTGCGCCTACCTGCGCCGCCATAGCTACAAGCGCCGTACGCACCTTAGAGTCCCTTAAAGTAGTTTCGAGAAGAGTAGTCATCACCTGACCCGTCGCCGTCGATACTCACGTCCGTAGCTAGTTACAGCCCTCTTAGTTATAGGCTTCGTAGTTAGTTAGAGCCTTCGTGGTCTGATGATAGAAGGTAGAGGCAGCCGCCTTATGCCGCTGCGCCGTCCGTAGCCACTTCCCGTCACTCCGGTCTCCTAGAGAAGCTTCAGAGGAGACGGTCGTTGGATGACATGCCACCGCTAGTTTACCGCTGCAAGTAGATGATCGCAGTAGGATATACAGACGCCGCTCCGCACCGGCGACGCCTCTGTTTGCCGCTCGATAGTAGGACGAAGCCGGGCCCACTACGCAACCACTGTCCAAGCCTCCGCCTCGTGCCGCCGCTCTGCCCTCCACTCCTTGTGATGTTTACGTGAGCCGCTCAATCCCGGCAGGTCGTGTTACATCACTCATCCACGTTCTCCGTATAGCCCGGATCAATGTCCTCCATGTCGATGAACAGCACTAACGATGGGCACTGGCTGGCCCTGTGCCCTTTCTCGTGGCACTTGAAGCACGTGAGGTGTGCCTGACTGACAGTGATGCTACGGGTCGGAGTGTCGGTCGTGACGACCCGAGCAGGTGGGTTAGAACCCACGGAAGTGGCGGGGGCGGTTCCTTGCCCCCCAGTAATCGGAGTAGCCCGTATGATCGTGGGTGGGGTAGTCCGCGTAGGGACGGGTCCGATCGATGTGGCTCAGGGCGCGGTGGTCGTGCTGGGAGGTGTCGCCTCGTCACTCGGAGGATCCATGTGCTCGACTAGGTGGTACGCCTCGTCCACCTCAGCCGGGTTGAACTTGAGAACCTCGTTGCGCAGGGCTGTCCAAAGCCCGTGGGCGAACAGTCCGATGACGACTCGGAGGATCCATGTGCTCGACTAGGTGGTACGCCTCGTCCACCTCAGCCGGGTTGAACTTGAGAACCTCGTTGTGCAGGGCTGTCCAAAGCCCGTGGGCGAACAGTCCGATGACGACTCGCGGGTCCTCCACGAATCGGCACCGCATGCGGCACTCCTCGAATGCCTCGATATATTCCATCATGGAGAGTCGACCTTCCTTAAGGTCGAGCCAAGTGAGGAACAATGACATCTGATACTGACGAGGTACATATTTGCTCTGTAGCTTCTGTGCCATGTGGACCCAAGATGTGATGGGTCGTCCTCGTCATTCGGCGACGACGCCCGCGTTCTCCCAGAATATCTTGGTCTGTCTACCAAGTCTCGTCTCCGCGTACTTGACGCATAGATCATCGTCCATGCAGTACCACTGGAAATAGGAGTTCATGTTCGACTCCCAGTCGATGAACTCCTTGGGTTTTCGTGAACCCTCGAAGACAGCGACGTCAGCACGCACGCTCCTCTGGATGCGGGTGCGGTGCTCCTCTCGTCAACGCTCCTCGTCATCCTCCTCTGGACGTGGGTCGACGCATCATCGAGGTGGGGTCAGCTCACGGGCACGGCCGTCCCGAGGCTGGGGACTACCGTCGCGAGGGGCACGGCCCTCGGGCATCGCGCGGGGTGGGTGACATGGGACAGGGTCGTCCCCCTCGTACCGGCAGTGTGGTGGCCGGTAGAAGTTGTCACGGCATGCAGGTATGTCCGCTACCTGCGGATGATCGCGAGGCCGGACGGGTTTGTTTCGGCGCGCCGGGTGGTTGGCATCCAGGTCGCAATCTCGGCGTCAGACGTAGTGGTCCACTCGGGTCGAACGGTCGGCCAAGTACTCACGGGCGTAGTCGTCCCGCGCAGGGGGTCTATCCCGGGCGCGAGCGTCATACGGGTCGCGCCATGGGTCTCAGTGTAGACGACCGGGGTAGGGGACATCGTCGTAACATCTGTCATACGCCTCGTACATGTCATCAGTGTCGTCGTAGGGGCTCCTCCGTCGTGGGGCGTATCGGTCGACCCAAGGCAAGTCGTGTCGTGGTCCTCGTGCGGTGAACGCCGGTCCTGGTCCGTGTACGAGAGATCGGGGGCGCTCGAGCATCCGCTCCATGCGCTCCATCCGGGCGGCCATGGCGCGAAAGTACACCCCTTGGTTGTCCTGCGGGTCCTCCTGGGGTGGAAGCTGGCGATGCACTCCTCGTCCGTGGGCGTCGGTGCTCCAGGGTGCGTCCTCGTCGTCGGGCGACTCCCCATGCGGTCGACGGCGTATGGCCTTCTCTTCGTGGTAATCACTAGGGGGGGACTCGCCATAAGGGAGTGGTGAGCTGCGCGGGGAGATCCGTAGTCTACGAGACGTGATAGTGGGGTCTTGTGGTTCGGACGACTCAGGGGCACCCGTAAAGGCAGGTGCCATCCGCGCGGCCTCGATAGGCGGCGGTATCGGGCCGGCTATTGGTGTCGCGGGACGATGCTCCGAGAGGGCAGTAGCGTGGCCCCTCTCGTCAAGCGACGGTTCTGAACATCGCGGGGAGGTAGAACCTCCGTGTTGAGCTCTCCGGCTCGATCGCGTCTCTATGGCCATCCCTAAGGAATCCTAGATGCGTTTTGAAAATAATGAGATGCGATGCATGCGGATGCAGCTAGTGATGCGGAATGCGGCGTCGGAGGCGCGCTGTGAGCAACCATACCCTGCTCTAATACCAATTTGATGCAGGACCACGTCCGAGACGAAGTCCTGCTGTCACCGAGGGTTCGTACTCGGTGTCGAAGGGGCATCGATACACGACGTATGTTCGGGGTTCGTCGGGCACGGGAATCCTACAGGGACGAACTACGATGAAATGTTCCGGGAGGGGTGTAGTACGTGCAGCTGCCGACGAGCAGGAGGAAGGCCAGCGTTCGAGAGTCCACGAGGTCACCCGAGGAAGGTAAGGGGACCTCCTGACCCTCGTCCGGAGGCACGAGGTTGCTACGGCGCCGAACGGGAATTACCCCACCGGATAGTGCTCGCACGTGACAGGCGAACCCGACTCGCCCCAAACCAGGAAAGACACTCAAAAATATGTCGTGTTCACTCGTCATGTCACTCTCACCTACGTCTAACCCGAGCGCGGTGGAGGCAAACAAAAGCGTACTACACGAAATAAGAGACGGAAAGGGGACGGTGTACCTCAGGGTCGTTTTGCGGATGTTCGTCGTTGTCTCGGGCAGAGCTCGGCCAATACACCACGATATCAAGGCAGGAAGAGAGCGGGGCGTCGGCGGCCGACGCTCAGGCAGTCCACGTGCGGGGCGCCGGGACAGAGGGGCGGACAGAACCGTCGACGGGCGGGATGCCGTAGTGAGCAGCAACGTGCCAATTCCGCGAAGTAACAGCGGACGGGGCACACGATGCCCAGGTGGTGCGACGATGACGGTGCGACACAGGATCGAGCGCGGCGCGAGATGCACAGCGCAGAGGGAGGGAGCTCGTGATAGTTGTAGCGAGCGTGTCACCCGGGTGACCAAGGCGTGTCGGCATGCGGCGTCAGCTAAAAGAGTGCCGAAGCAGGGAGCGCAGCATGTGAGACGGCTGCTGGGACCGGCGGCAGCGGGCGTGGCCTGCGGGCACGCGAGTGGCCACTGGAGGGGCGTCGGAGAGGAGTTTTGATGATGGCGAGGACGCCAACACTTCAGCACCGAACGCGTCACCTCGGTCAACCGGAGTCTACACGCCCGCTATGGACCACAGTCAACCAAAGTCAACCGAAGTCAACATGCCACAACCATCGACAAGCATGTCTCCAACCACGCACGTCCCTACACGCGTCATGACACGACGCCAGAGGCAGATCCACAACTGCCCTTTGGTGTGACACGGCACACATCTTTATTTTCTCGTCATTTTCTCTTTCCTCCAAGGCCTATATATAGGCCATTGTTTTCAAGAAACATTAGGCAGTCATTATTTCAAGAATTGAGTTTTGTTAACTCTTCTTGGAGGACTGCCCAGCCTCCCCTGTCCCTCTTAACCCTAGCCTTCGTTGCCGCCGTAGCCACCGCTGCCACCACTGCCGCCGCCTCGCGACGTCGACCTCCCGTCTCCTCTCCATTCTCTCTCTTTCTCTCTCTCTCTCTCTTTTTTTTCTCCCTCTCACCCTCTCTCTCTCGCCCAAGGCTGCCCAGGTAGCCCGCCAAGGGGCCACCTAGGCTGCCTGCGCGCCGCCCGCACACCGACAGTGCCCCGCCTGCGCGCCGCCCGCGCGCCGCCCGTGCCGCCCAGGCAGCCTTCGCCAGGGCCGCCCGAGGCCTCATTCCGGCTGCCCCTGTCCGGACGCCGTGGGCACTTCAAGCCGCGCGCGCTACGCACGCTCGGGTGCGCTCGGGTGCGCTTCACGCGCGCGGGTGTTCGCCCACGCTTGACGTTGCGCCCACGACATCGGAGCTGCACCACCAGATTTTCATCGGTTTTTAAATCCGAATTCGATCGTGAATTTCTGTGGACTGTTTTATCCCTACGTATAATCCGCCTATTACCCATACCTGTCGTCAACCCATCCATCCCCTCATTCACCTTTTCCTTAGTTGTCCTACGTCATCTAACAATGGCTGAGGGTGCGGAGCTTAGGGGGACCGGGGCTCGGGTCTGGGAGACGCCGTCGGCTTGGGGTCGTCAGACGAGGGCGGGCACCCATGGTCGCGTGGAGCTCGCGCGACGACACGGGGCAGGAGGCTGCTCGAGCAGGATCAGGGGGGGACCCAAGAGTCCAGACAGCACCAAGGTGGGCGCCGCTGGGCTGCGAGCAGTCGCGGCAACCGTGATCGGGTGCAACGGGCGGCTCGGTCAGGCGTCGTTCGTTCCCTCGACACGAGGAGTGCACTAGTGTCGGTGCAACCCGAGTCCACGGGAAGAGATTCCCGCGGGCGGCTCAGTCAGGCGTCGTTCATTCCCTCGGCACGAGGAGTGCACCAGTGTCGGTGAAACCCGAGTTCGCGGGAAGAGATTCCCACGGACAGTACCAGCGGCTGCAGGAGCGGCCGACCGCGCAGAGGCACGCGCGAACGGCACGATTGCGCGTAGCCGCACAGGCGACACTCGGTCGCGCGGGGTGCGCGGGCGGCAGCCGCGACAGGCGCCGAGGAAGGCAGTAGTCCGGTACCCTCTTCCCTGGCTCGGCTGCCTTTCCTCCAGCGACTCAGCCTTCTACCTTCTTCCAAGCTCCTTCCTCTTCTTCTATCCTGGCCGTAACCCTAGCTCAACGGGGGGGTGAAGAAGCCAGTTCTTTCAAAAAAACAACAAGGTTTCAAAAATCTTAAAAAAAACAACGTCTGGTCTTTAGGGAAACTGTGCTTCCCTTATATAGGGGGGAAGTGGGGTTGGCCCATTAAGCCAAAAACAATACAAAAAGCTGGAAATTCAAAACACTTAACCTATGACTCCAAGGGGACAAAAATGACTCACGAACATCAACGGAACGATAGCAGGGGGGGGGGGGGGGGGGATCCTTATAGGATGAACCTCCCCTCCTTACACGAGGCCGTGACGAGTCGGAAAATGACGAATGACGAAGATTAAAAGCAAAGCGACGAGTAAAGAAAAGACGCAAAGATAGGATACGGTGTCCATTACCCGGAATACTTGAATCCGGGCGTGCGTACCGACGCCTTGGCTTGTCGAGTGGGCTGAACGCGGACGGCCGGCGCTGACGAGTGCGGCAGTGATGTCTCCGAAGACGTATCCGGGGCTGGAGCTGGTGTTGTCGGGGACGACGGTGACGTCTCCGAAGACGTATCCAGGGTTGTCGCCGTGGCTGCGCCATCAATTAGAGTTAGGGTTTGGGTTGGAATTTGGGTTAGGGTTAAGGTTAGAATTTGGGTCTAGTTTTTCTTCAATTATTTAATTAAATTGTGTTATTTAAATATTTTGTTCATATCTATGTCCCTCTCTTCTAGTCTCTCTCTCTCTATCTCACTGAAACACACACATCACCGATAGAGATAAAGAGTAAAGAGAGGATAAAGACCGATACATATAGATTTTGACGATCCTGGTCCAACAATGTTTTTTGCAAAAACGTAAACTATGGCTGAAGTTCCGTCAGTTCTTGTTATATCTCAGTCCTGTATGGTTGACTAGTTGATGCCAAAGTCAAAGTTGATTGTTTCATTGAATATCAATATAACAAGTTTTAAAACCACTAGCAATAAATGCTCCTTCACCTCCCTTCTTGTGCCCTCTCTCTCAATCTCCTTCTCTAGGCATTTCTCACTCCATACTTCCGTTTATTGACAAAGAGAAGAACAATCAGGATGAATAGATAAGGAAAAAAAATCCAGATGAGGAAGTGGTTTCCATGGGTTCTTGTGGCTCGTCTTCAAATAACTCCTCTTCACAAAGTTGGTGCATGTAGACGTTCAAATATACCACGGCTATGCTGAGCTCAATAGAAACCTCTTTGGCAAGTTAGATTTAAAACATTTATAATTTAAAAAATATTAAATAAATACCTCATAATTTTTTTCCAGTTCTGGTGAGTTCGACCCGTGGACCTAAACATGCCGGCACGACAAATACATCTTGAAATAGAGGATTTATGGTCCTCTTCTGGTCTGGTCTAACCGATCCTCGGTCCTAAACCCTACATAAGCATATATAGGTAGAGGTAGAGATCAAAACCAGAAGTAAATTATTAAATATTCATTTAGTATTTTATAAAATGCTAAAAATATCAAATCCAACTTAACAAATTATTAATTATTCATTAAATATTTTTTATAAAATGCTAAAAATATCAAATCCAACTTACCAAATTATTAAATATTCATTATAGATTTTTTTATAAAATGCTAAAAATATCAAATCGAACTTGCCTGAGAGGTTTCTAGTGACCTAAGTGTAGTCATCATATATTTGACCATCCGTTGGCACCCTCTTGATGTAGAGGATATTTAAAATGAATAGGGGACATCACGTCTGGGATGTGTGATTGGTCAAAACTAAGGGTTAAAATTGATCTTAAGTTGTTTTTAAGGATAGTTAAGTACCAATCAACAACTTTATTTCCTTACTAGTAGTATTTTAGTAAGGGTCGATCCCTCAGGGAGCTAGGAAACTAGTTAGGATGAATTTCAATTACTATTTCAAGTTCAAGATTTGTATAAACCTCTTTTGTAATGTTTTTAGTGATTAAGCAGGTTTATGTTCAACTAATAAAGATGATATGAATTTTAGCATGTGTGAAAAAAATTTCGTAGAAAGCTTAGACCGAGAATGATTTTTGAGAATTTTTTATCGTCTCTAGAGAGAGATAAAAAATTCTGAATTTAATTGAGTGAGAAAAGGAGAGTAAGAGAGAGATAGCGCACAATTTGGGCGCTTCCACCGCTGAATGGGTGGGCGAAAGGGCCTCTTGTGCGCTGATGCTTCAGCGCTCCACCGCTGGTCGCGCGGGCGGAGGTCCTCTCACGTGTGGTGGACCAAAACAACGATATCTGGAGTTCCAGATATCGGTGTGACACCTGTAAGTAGGCGTTGGAAAGCTTGAGACGTTGGCTATCTGCCTAAGTATAGCCAAGAAGCTTAGGAAAATGACAGGAGGAGGTAGGATGAGAAGAAGCACGTAACCTTTTTTGTTACACCCAAAAGGGCCCAAGGTTGTTTCTCCAGCTCCCTACCAACTGGCTTGAGATCCAGGACGCTCCTAGAAGACTCCTTGCACCTCCAAAATGGAGGTGGGCCCAGGAACAAGCTCAGAAAAGAAAGAAAGTGAACAAAACAATACTGAATTCTTGGATGCCCTCAAGGAGGGTGAGGGGGGCCCTTTTATAGGGATACATGTGTTTGTTTCAGCCATCCTTGGTGGTTGGATTATGGATGAACGTCCAGGATTGAGTTCTTGAGGCCTCAATCCAGGTGATCAGGCCCCAACCAACCAGATTACAACTGGCTATAGTTAGTTACAACTAACTCTAACCAATGGGAAGGGAAAAGAACAAGTTGGTTAGAGTTAGTTACAAGTCATCTCTAGCCCTTGGATTCGGGCTGGAATGGATGGGTGGATGGGTTCCACCTCATGGATCCTGGGCTGGATCTCGACCCTGGGCTCTCCTCGAAACAGGATCTGCCAGCTAGAGTCACCCTCATGTGTCTTGATCAACCTAGAAGCCTCCAAGGACGTTCTAGAAGGTCTCCTTCAAGCTCCTTCATACCAAGCCTATCGATTGAGTCAACTCCACTGGTTAGCATTCATCTTTTTATTTGTTGCTCCTTTTGACTTGAAATTTTGTCCCAAGCCTCAATACTCCTGTCTTGACTTCCCCATAAAATTTTGTAATTTTATGACCATCAAAAGTCAACCTTGACCTGAAGAGTCAACACACTAGGGAAATCGTTAGATTCATATCCCACTTGACCCAATGAGTCAAGTGGGGGTTAGAAATATCCCTCAAATCCTCTTAAAGGTAAATCCCAAACTGTGTAACTTGTGAAATGCATGTCAAAGCATTGATGGAAACATTAATTAAGTAGAAAATGTAAGCTTTTTAATCATTGGGAAAGTGAAAAGGCATGATCTCATTACTATGCAAAATAAGCATTTTTGGCAATGTTGTACTTACTTTTACAATATTTAAGATGAATAATACATGGAAATGACTACCCTTATTTGAGTTTATCAACGTGATGCCCCAGTCGTGACAGGACACGTCTGGGATTTTAGAAAAATAAGTCACGTTTGCATCAGCATCACGGATTGCAGCGTTCCCATCACGTCCCCCTCTCCCTACGACATCACCGTCAAGTGTGATGGGAAAAACAACCATGCAGAGGAGAGAGAATTGGAGGGGCATATCTCTAATTATTTTTGGACGGCGTCCTTTTGTGCGCGTGAATTAATGAAGGGACTTTTCTACAAAATGCCATGAAATCGAGTTAGTGATGCCATGTGGCAAAATCTAGGTCGTCGAAAAGCTTAAATCTAACGATTTTTAAGTTTTTTTTGGTCATTTTTAAAAATTCATCACGGCCATCATCCGTGATGGTTGTCGCATCATGTCACCTGTCTGAGGCCCCCATCATTGTCTGATGGCGCAGCACCGCCCGCAGCCCCGGAAACGTCTTCGGAGATGTCACCGTCGCCCCAGACAGCTCCAACTGTATGTGTTCAGCCCGCTCGACAAGCCAAGGTGACGGTACGCACGCCTGGATTCAAATATTCCGGGTAACGGGCACATTATCATCGTCTTCATGACTTCATTTTTTTTCATCGTTTTGGTTTTGATCTTCGTTGTTCGTCGTTTTAAAACCCGTCATGGTCACATGTAGTGAGGGCGGTTTGTCCTATAAGGATCTCCCTCCACATACCGTCTTCCTTCCCCCCTTCCCCCGTCCTCTTCGTTTTCATTTAGAGTCTTATGTTTGAGTTCAGGTCTAAGGGTCACCCATGCTCCCCCCTATATAAGGGGAGAAGGGATGCCTTAAAAAGCACCCCGCTGAATTTTGAAAAAGTTGATTTTTTCACGTTGAGAAGAAAGGGTCGCACGCCAGGAGAAGAAGAAGAGAAGAGGAGGAAGAGGAAGAAGGGGAAGAGACGGGAAGAGGGAAGCCAGCCCGCCGCCACCGCCCCAGGTTTCCGCCGGCAGTCCTTTGGCGGCATCAACACCGCCCTCCGCGGCAGCGCCGCCTGCTGCGTTGCCACCGCCCCCCCTGAAGCCGCCATGCCGCGCATTCGCCTCGCGCCGCACCATCGCGTCGCGATGCAGTGCCGCCCCGCGCCTCCCCACACATGCCACCGCCGAGAGCTCTGCCGTAGCGCCGTGCTGGTCTGTTGCACCACGACCTGGCGTTGCCTACGCCTCGATAGTTGCCATGCGATCACCTCTCCACGTACGTGAGCCTGCCGCCATCAACGACTGCTTGACTTTAGGCAGCCAGCCGCCACCTCCGGTCTGCTCCAATCCATCTTCGACGCTACAGCGTCCCCTCAAACCTCAGGCCGGGAACGTCACTGCCACCACCGTCAACCTGCCATCGCGAAGGCCACCCGGTTTCGTCAACCATCGCGCCAGTTGTCCGCCTGTAATAGTCCGATAGGCGCCACTCCACGCCTTCCGCCTCGCACCGCCATCGACGCATATCGTGCACCGAGCACCGCGCCGCGCCCGCCGCGCTACGCGTGCATCGTCACACAATGCCAGGCCACGCCCGTCACGCCGCGCCCTCTGGGCCACGGCCGTCGCACGTCACCGCACCCAACTGCCGCGACCGCTGCAGTCGTGTTACCCGTCAACAGCGTTCCGGCGTCTGCCGTGTCTCGGAACCGCCGTCCGTCACCACTACCTGGACGCCGATTACTTGCCTCCAACCCACTTTGAGATTGAGAAGACGAACCCCTTGGGCGATAACGAGGTACGCCGTTCTGACCCGTCTCTTATCATTTGCAGTATACATTCAGGTTAGACGTAGGTGAGCGTGTGAGGTTGAGTGAAGACTTACCGAACTTGAGTGTCTTACCTGTTTTCGGGTCCGCCCGTCCGTGAGAGCATCCACTGGCGGGAAACGTTCCCATTTGGCACTGTAACATCCTCGTCCCGTCCGGATGAGGGTCAGGAGGTCTACCTTTGTCTTGGGCGACTCCATCGGCACCCAGAGGTTGGCACCCCTTGCTTGTCGGCATACGCATGTATTAGACGCCCATGCCCGAATATTTCATCGTAGGTCCGTAGGACCCTTAGGTCGGACGACTTCCCGAGTTGACATCCGACATCGTCTCTCTCAGCACCGAGCTCAAACACCTCGGTGACGGCAGGATCTCGTCCCCGACATTGTCCTGCATCACCGTCACATCACCGTCACGCCCAATTCGTCATCGGTCACCGTCACCATCACGAGTCCCCAATTTTGCCACCATCACATCAGCCGTCACGTTGTCGTCACCATTGCTGTCACTGTCACTATCACGTCATCCATCACGTTGCCATCACCGTGACGTGTGATGTGTGACATGATGGATAATGGCTATTGTTCCCTAAACATGAACATAAATTTTATTCGTTGACTTTGACATTGATAGAGGGGGAGAGAGAGTGATGGAGACAGAGAGAGACAGAGAGGAGAGAGAGAGACGAAGGCAGAGAGACACATAGATGGGAGAGAGAGAGATGGAGGTAAAGAGAGACAGAGAAAGAGGGAGAGAGGGAGAGGGAGAAAAAGGGAGAGAGAGAGATGGAAACAGGAAGAGACAGAGCGGAGAGAGAGATGGAGGTAGAGAGAGACAAAGAGAGAGAGAGAAATGCAGAGATAGAGGAAGAGAGAGAAAGGGATAGCGAGTGAGAGAGAAAGACAGAGATAGAGGGGAGAGAGAAGAGAGATAGAGAGGGAAGGATAGGGGGAGGGAGAGAGACAGAGATAAGAGGGGGAGAGAGGAGAGAGAGAGGGAGAGATAGAGAGAGAGTGAGGAAGAGAGAGGATGAGAGAGACGGAGACAGAGGGAGAGGGAGAGTGAGGGAGAGTGAGAGGAAGAGAGAGTGCCAGAGAGAGTGAAGAGAGAGAGAGAGTGACGTAGGACGACTATGGAATGAATGACTGGAGGGACGGAGAAGGCTACGGATGGGTGAATGGCGATGGATGGATTGGGTACGGGGGATAAAACAACCCACAGAAATCCACACGATCGGATTCGGACTTTAAAACCAATGAAAATCTGGTGGTGCAGCTCCGACCTTTGTCGAGAGGGGGAGTACTGTCTTCACCCACGCGACGATGCCGAAGCACCGAAATCAATACCCGAATTCGCGTCACGAGGGAAACTCACAAACGGGAGAAAGAAAGTGGAGAAATCCAAACCAAATCTAATCTGACGGCGGTGGAAACTTCTCGAGAAATATTGGGCGGAGAACACTTCGACACCAAAGAGTTCAGGCGTACCTTGACATCGTAGTGCGTGAAGAGGATGCGATAAATTCTGAATGTGACGAGACTAGGCGATCTGGGCATTGTATGGCCCACTGGACGAGAAGATCTGGACGTTCCGGGTGTTGAATGGCCCTGGTTGAGATTCAGCTTGGTAGCTAAGAGGCCGGAGTGCTTGGGCGTGGGGCGTTGTTGGCGGGACGACTGGCGTGCGCTACGATAGGGTGTCACGGATCCAACTGTATGCGTTGCGGTAAGAAGCTTTGAGGGCGTCCGAAGTGCGGGTGACAGGCACGTAGCGTGCACGGGCGGCCTTGGGGCGGACTGTCAAGGGCGGCCCTAGGCGCGTGGCCAGGGGCGGCCCTGGGCGGTCGGCCTGTGGCGGCCTTAGGCGGCCCTGCGCGGCTAGCCCGGGTCAGCCTTGGGTGGCCTTGGCAGCCCTGATTGGGGTGACCTGGGTGGCCTTTGGGCGGCCCCAAGCGGGCAACCTGGGGGCGGTCTTGGGCGGCCCGAGTAGGGGCAGCCTGGGCGGCCCTTGGTGGACAGCCTGGGTGGCCCTTGGGCGGCCTTGGGGCGACTCTTGGCGGGCAGCCTCGGCGGCCTGAGGGTGGCCTAGGGGCAGCCCCAAGCAGGCGACCTGGGAGGGCGGTGGAGAGAGAGAGAGAGAGAGAGAGAGAGAGAGAGAGAGAGAGAAGAGAGATTGACAGGGAGGAGGGAGGAGGGAGGAAGGATGGTAGGCCGGCGACGCGAAGAGGCGGTGGTGGTGGCGACGGCGGCGACGGCGACAGCTAGGGTTAGAGTGGGATAAGGGAGGCTGGGCAGTCCTCCAAGAAGAGTTAAACAAAAACTCAATTCTTGAATAATGACTGCCTAATTGTTTCTTGAAACAATGGCCTATATATATAGGCCTTGGAGGAACGAGAAAACACAACTTATTGATGAGAAATTAAAGATGAGAAATTAGAGACGAGGGACGTGCTTCGTGTCACGCCAAGGGGCAGTTGTTGATCTGCCGTTGGCGACGTGTCATGATGCGCGAAGGAGCGTGCATGCATGAAGACGTGCATAGCGGAGACGGTAGCGGCGAGTCCACGGTGGAGGCGTTGACGTCGGTTGACTGTGGCAGTGTGTCCGTAGTGGAGACGTTGACTTCGGTTGATGGTGGTGGCTCGTCCGGTGTCGATGCGTTGGCGTCCACGCCACCAGAGAGAGGAAGAGAGGGAGAGAGGGAGAGAGAGGGGGAGAGGGAGAGTGAGGGAGAGAGAGATAGAGGGAGAGAGAGCGAGAGTGAGGGAGAGTAGGCATCGGGGTTCGGATCGGATCGAATCATTCAAATCTTGATCAAAAGATTCAAATAAACAATGCAACTCGAACAGATCTGTTCAAATGCTTCAATCGAACAGACCTTTTGTCAATGTTCGGCCGAAAGTTTCGAATGAACAATTTGGTTCGTTCGTGTTTGATCGGCCATTTGTTCAATTTTTTTTCAACAAGTTTAATCAAATTCATACAAATGTCCAACGGCCGCGAGCGACCGCTAGTGACTTTCTCTCTGGCCGCCGCTGGTGTTCATTGGTTGGCGGGCGCTGGTGCAGCTGGTGCCGCTAGCAGTCATTGGCCGGCCGCCGTTGGCAGTCGCTGGTGGTCATTGGCTGGCAGCAGCTGGCATTTATTAGTGCCGCTGGCGGTTGCTAGCTGGCTGCCGCTGGCGGTCTCTGGCTCGCTGCCGGTGGCGGTCATTGGCGGCCACTGGCGTCTGCTGGCCGTCACTGGTGCCGCTAGCCCCGTTGGCAGCCGCTCGCGGCTGCTGGCTAACTCAGTATTGCAGGAGCTGAACTGAACACTGAATACGGATTCTAACACTTGATTCGATCCGATTCGAACAACGTGTTCGAATCGGATCGAATTCAAACATTTGATCTGAACACCCATCTCGTTCGAAGAATCCAATCCAAACCCAATGCGCAGATCTCGGATCTGAACTGGGCAGATCAGTGATCGGATTTGATCGATCAAATGCCCGATCCGATCGAATTGAACGATCTGTCTGAATCTATGAACCCTAAGGGAGAGATGGGGTGGGGGGAGAGAGGGAGAGATAAAGAGAGAGTGAGGGAGAGAGAGGAAGAGAGAAACGGAGACAGAGGGAAAGGGAGAGTGAGGGAGGGTGAGAGGGAGAGATAAAGAGAGAGTGAGGGAGAGAGAGGAAGAGAGAAACGGAGACAGAGGGAAAGGGAGAGTGAGGGAGTGTGAGAGGGAGAGATAAAGAGAGAGTGAGGGAGAGAGAGGAAGAGAGAAACGGAGACAGAGGGAAAGGGAGAGTGAGGGAGTGTGAGAGGGAGGGAGAGAGAGAGAGAGAGAGAGAGAGAGAGAGAGAGAGAGAGAGAGAGAGAGAGAGAGAGAGAGAGAGAGAGAGAGAGAGAGAGAGATGGGCAGGGTTGGTGGGTGGCGTTTCATTGAGTCTGGAATTGCGCATGCGATGTCGGAGGGTTGAAGCTTGGGATGGAGACAGCGGCTCGGGCGGAGGGCCACGGCGGGCTGTCGAGGCGGGCCATGATCGCCGCCGTGGGAGCCTTCGCCAAGGCGGTGACTTGCCTCTTGAACAGCACCACCGTCCACAACAGCGAGACGCTGCTCCACCTCGTCCGCTCTCGGCCCCCCGGCCTTCCCCTCCTCACCGTCAGCAACCACACCTCCACGTGAGTCTTGTTCTCCGCTCCGCCAGGCTTTCCTTTTTCTCCCTCGCCGCCGCTGAATCTGGGCATGGTGCAGGCTGGACGACCCTCTAATGTGGGGATTCCCGGGCTTTCCCACCATGGACGCAGCCCTCGCGCGATGGGTGCTCGCGGCGGAGGACATCTGCTTCAGGAACCGCTTCCTCTCCTACTGCTTTCGCCTCGGTGCGTTCCATTTCTTCACAATTCTGTATCGTAGAATTACCCCAACTTTCTGAAAATTCTGTATCCTAGAATCACCCCAACTTTCTGAAAATTCTGCATCCTAGAATTAACCCAACTTTCTGAAAATTCTGTATCCTAGAATTACCCCAACTTTCTGAAAATTCTGTATCCTAGAATTATCCCAACTTTCTGCGGTGTTTTCACAGGGAAGTGCCTGCCCATTGTGAGGGGAGGGGGCGTGTACCAGGAGAATATGAATGAGGCGATCCGCATCCTTGGCCGCGGCGGCTGGGTACTGCTTTTCCTACCCTTTCTCCAATCCTTATCTCTTTTTTTTGAAAATTCTTGATCTATGTATCTCTCATGCGCAGCTGCATACCTTCCCTGAGGGGAAGATCTATCAGAATTGCGGGCCTATCAGCCGTCTCAAGTGGGGCACCGCCAGCCTCATCCACCGGTCCCCTGTTCCCCCTCTCGTCCTTCCGATCTTTCACTCCGGCTTTGAGAAGGTCACCATCGCCATCAGCATTACCATCATCATCATCATTATCAGTGCTAGCATTGTCGTCAACATCACCACCATCATTGTTATCTTCTTCATCGTCATCATAATCTCGAACATCATTCATAATCTCGACCATCATTGTCATCAACACCACAGTTTATCATCATTGTCGTCCACAATATCCTCATTACCACCATTGTTATCATCATCATCTCGACCATTGTTGTCATCATGACCACAATTCGTCATCATTGTCATCAATTGTATCATCAGTACCACCACCGTTATCGTCATCACCTTCACCATCATTGTCCACAGTTTGTCATCTTCATCTTCAGTATCATTACCACCGCTGTTATCATCATCATCATCTTGGCCGATATTGACATCATCACCACAATTAATCATCATTCTCATCAACATCATCACGGGTATCGTCAGTCTTTTTCATCTCGGCCATCATCGTGGTCATCACCTCAATTTATAATCATAACCGTCAACACCATTGTTATTACCACCACTGATATTATCATCCCCATTGACAGCATCATCATTACCATTACTGATGTCATCATTAACGTCATCACCATTATCGGGACTCCAGTGATATCATAATTATAACCATCGTCAACAATTATCGTTCTCATTATTAACACCATTTATTCAACCATCATTGCCATGTCGCCACCTCCATCATCAACTCCATTCACTTCACCATCATCCCCCGCCAATAACAATATCATCATCATCTTCAATGCTGCCACTATAATCTTTCTCATTGTCCTTGTCAACACTGTCACCAAGAACACCAGTGTTGTGATTATGGTACACCCTGAGTGTTGCAATGTGATGATCTTCCAGATTCGATCAAGTTTGCCAAATACATTCGCAAGATGAATCCATAAACTCAAATAGAAAATAATCCGTACAGATCGACCCAGTCAGCTTGGCAAGAATTCAGAAATGTGGAGTGTTAAAGAAACCAGGGAAAGTTTCCTCTCGTTCTGAAGAGCTCCCCTCCTGTGGTCCAGCAAACTGGTTTCTGCTGCTCCAGCCCTGACAGCCCACAACCACACTTCTTGAAATAAATCTTCGAAAAACATAGTGTCTTCTCGCTCTTCTCCTTTATTTAAAGGGAAACTTCTGGTACTGTCAATGCGTGGGCCTAGCAGCCATTGACGAGCCCTCTTCTTGCTTCTTTTAAATTGCCTTGAGTAGAATGTATCAGATTATCATCGTTACCGTCTAAACCATCATTTTGATCTCTTCTGTTATCATTGTTGTCATCATTGTCAACTCCATCAATAATACCACTAGAGTTGTGATAATCATTATCGCCATCTAAACCTTCATCATGATCACCACCGTTATTATTTTCATCATTATTGTTACAACACCATCAAAGGCACTGCTGCTATGATTATCATCATCGCCATCTAAAACTTCACCATGACCACCACTGTTGTCATCAAATCATCACCATTGTGAACACCATCATCAATTGCTGCCTAAACCATCACCACCACTGTAATCATTATCATCATTATCACCGCAATCAATTTACCGTTGAATGATCTTGATCTGTCATCAGGTGATGCCTGAGGAGTGGTTCAGGGGGAAGAGGCCGCCGGTGCCACTGTGGAGGAAGCAGGTGTGCATCGTTGTAGGAGAGCCCATAGACTTTGACCTTCCCCATCTCCGGGAGGCAGCACGGGCTGCCCCCCGCACAACAACACTCCGGGCCCTCGGTTGGCCCCCAAGCGAACCCGACGGGCTTGATGAGGCTGCCCAGCAATGGCTCTATGCCCACATCTCTGACCGCATCAGGACTGCGCTGGAGGCTCTCAGATCACGATGGTCCTCATGATGATCACAGGAGTAGTATGTTCATGAATGGAGATCATGGGTTTTAGGCTTCTTTTCGGTGGTGCTGGTTGGATGGCCAGACCAGAGCCGAAAGATCGATCCAATCCACTCCAAGCCTATCTGCTCTGGAGGAGCCATTCGTCATCGGCATATGATGTGTTGGGCTGACATTGGTCATCCAGTCTTTTGCATTGAGGGCGAACCAGACTGTCACTGTAAAGTCAACTGATTCATCTATAGCGCTGACTTTCTGTCCCGTGACAGTTCCTGAAGGAGCAACTCTTTGTCCAGGCAAGTCTCCCGCTCATGCTGAATCTCTTGAAATGAAATCATGTTTCTGTGGGTGTCATGGCAAGCATGCTAGGAGAGAAACTGGAAATAGGGGCGTTTTTTTCCTGGATGGGATGAGAAGGAAACAACATCATCATTAGGGCTTCTTTCTATGGGCACTTTATATTCCTTTTGGGCTTGCTGGAGACTGAGAATCCTCTCATCATAGTATACAACATTTGATCTCTGTACGAACTGTAATTTTTTAACTCGATCTCTATATGAGTATTAATTGTTCTTACAACCTCTTGATCTCTATATGAATTTTAATTTTTGATATTCGAAAATGCTTTCATAAAATTCACTAGATTGGACCGAATGCACAGTCTATTTTGTAGGCCCAAGTTCAAATCAGACAACCAACCCAAGTTTATATTGATTACATCTCTCATCACGACAAACATTTCTACATTATTTTTAGGAAAATATTTCTGCATTCGTGTCGTTTCAGTTGCCTTCTTTGCAACATCCGACTCATTGCCACTCATCAGCATTTTCGAAATTAAGGAACAAACATTGGGGGGACTGATAAAATCTCCACTCATAATACAATGCGCTATATTTTCTTCACTAAAGCCTCGGTAAATCATATTTTGAATCGTCATCGTTTAATATCTGCACTAATGTGTTACTCAGCATGAAAAGTGAGAGTGATATATATATATAGAAATAGAGAGAGATAAAGAGGGAGATGTGTAGATTATTGATAGAGCTATGGAGAGAGATAGAGATGGACATTGATGGATATATAGGGAGAGATTGAGATATAGCGATAATATAGATGTAAAGATATATAGAGAGAGATAGAGAGATAAAGATACGTAGAGAGATGGAGAGATCTGTGGAGAGCGAGAAAGATAGAGTGGAGAGAAAGAAATAGAGTGATAGAGATATGTATGTAGAGAGATATCGGTGGAGAAAGAGAAATAGATCTATAGAGAGATAGAGAGGGAGAGCGAGAGAAAGGGAGAGAAAGAAATAGAGAGGAGAGAGAAGGAGATATAGAAAAAGAGAGAGAATTGGAGATATATTGAAAGAGAATAGAGCAAGATGGAGATTTATAGAAAGAGAGATAGAGCAAGAGGGAGATTTATAGAAAGGGAGATAGACAGATGGAGAGAGAAAGGGAGATAGAGAAACGGAGATATATTGAAAGAGAGAGAAAGAGAGATGGAGAGAAATATATATAGAAAGCGAGATATAGAGAGAGGGAGATATACAGAAAGAGATGGAGAGAGACGGAGATACAGAGAAAGAGAGATAGAGAGAGATGGAGATATATAAAAAGAGAAATAGAGAGAGATGGAGATAAACGGAAAGATAGATAGAGATTGAAACAGATATATAGAAAGAGAGATAGAGAGAGATGGACATATATAGAAAGAGAGAGAGAAAGATGGAGATATATAGAAAGAGAGACAGAGAGAGATGGAGATATATAGAAAGAGAGATAGTGAGAAAGATGGAGATATATAGAATAGAGAGAGAAACAAGTATATAGAAAGAGAGATAGAGAGAAAGATGGAGATATATAGAAAGAGAGATAGAGAGAGATGGAGATATATAGAAAGAGAGATAGAGAGAAAGATGGAGATATATAGAAAGAGAGATAGAGAGAAGGATGGAGATATATAGAAAGAGAGATAGAAAGAGATGGAGAGAGATAGAGAGAGAGAGATTATATAAAAAGAGAGATTATATAGAAAGAGATGAATCAGCTGCGGTGGTCCTTGACGAGACTAAAGACATTGCCGGCGACGCCGACAAGGGCGGCGACGGAGGCGAGGAGCAGCATCGCTCGGGCGGACTTGTTCTCCCACGCCCTCTGCGGCTTCTTCCCCGGGTCCCCCATCCTCAGTGCCACCAGCGCCGGAAATATAAACCCCAGCGCCAGCCCCGTCGTCGCCCCCGTGAACTTGAACGCGTCCCCGATGTTCGGCACTGCCGTCGACCCCACGTACACCGCCGCCAGTAGCGCCGCCGTCAGCCCCGCCGTCTTCCACCCCGCCCGCCGCCCCTTCCCCTTAAACACCGCCTTCCCCACCGTCTCCCTCAACGAGAAATGAATAACGGGGAATACCAACACCAAGTGCAACACGTACCCCACCCTCACCATATCGTTCAAGGCCGACCCGAAGCGGAACCCCAAGTCCCTGTCGAAGTTGATCAGCACGTCGTACTCCGTCTCGTCCCCGAACAGCACGAACCCGGACACGGCGGTGGCCGCGTACACCGCCACGCAGACCGCGACCGTGACCCGGCTCACTCTGTTCATCTTCTCCGGCGACGGCGACGGCAGCTCGTTGTAGATGGGCTGCACGTTGAAGTGGCAGACGTAGGCGTTGGTCATGATGGGGATAACGAGGAGGAGCTCGAGGACGGCGGCCGAGGAGCTAACGTCGGGCCCGAGTCTCGGCGCCGCGGTGGCGCCCTGGGTCGCCCTGGCCGCGGCCATGGCGCAGGAGACGACGACGAAGAAGACGGCCAGCGCGACCGAGGCGGCCGAGGAGATGGTCAAAGATTCGATCTTTTCGAGAGAGCAGAGCGGGGCGATGACGGCGAGGACGACGATGAGGATGACGAGGGCGCGGGACTCCCACGGGCCGCGGCCGAGCCACTGGTAGAGGACGCCGGTGTGGTTGGGCGAGCCGGAGAGGACGTCGCCGACGATGATCAGGTAGACGATGAGGATGCCGGCGTTGTTGACGACGATGCAGGTCTCGGCGGCGACGCGGGCGGCGCGGCCGAGCGCCGCCGCGACGAGGTCGCCGTAGGTGGCGGCGCCGGCGAGGACGGCGTAGCGGACGAGGAGCTCGATGCTGAGCTCGGAGAGGGCGCCGAGGAGGGCGATGGAGAGGAGGCCGGGGAGGAGGCCGAGGGATTTCATGGCGGCGGGGAGGGCCATGATGCCGGCGCCGACGACGGTAGTGGTGAGGTTGAAGACGGCGCCGGGGACGCCGGCGGAGGCGGCGGCGGCAGGCCGGTCGGGGGACGGGCCGGGCGCGATGAGGGGGAGGTCGGCCTTGTCGGGGAAGGGCTGGAGTTCGACGGACGGGGAGACGGGCACGGAGGTGTAGCGGGTGTCCATTGGGGGTGCGATCGGGGTGGGGAGAAGAGGGTTGCTTGATGGGGATTTCTTGGCTTGGGTTGGGCAGGGAGGGAGACGCCGACGCCGACGCGGCGCTGGAGAGGGGCGCGCCGACGTGGGCTTCTTTCTTTCTCTTCAGATCTCTGTCAACGACGCGATTTTGGGCCAAGATCGAGTCTTTTAAAGAGAGAGAGAGAGAGAGAGAGAGAGAGAGAGAGAGAGAGAGAGAGAGAGAGAGAGATTAGATTGAGATAGGGACAGAGCGAGATATATAGAGAGAGATGTTAGATTGAGATAAGGACAGAGTGAGAGATAGAGAGAGAGGGAGCTATAGAGGGATAGGGAAAGAGAGAGAGATAGAGATAGGGACAGAGTGAGATATTTAGCGAGAGAGAGATGTATATAGAAATAGGGACAGGGTGAGATATGTAGCGAGAGAGAGAGAGTCAAAGAGAGAGGCAGAGGCAGAAAGAGAGAGTATAAGAGAGAGAGAGAGATACTGAGGCAGAGGGGAATTGGGGTAGAGAAAGACAAAGAGAGATTAAGGCAGAGATATATAGAGGTAGAGAGAGAGATAAAGATAGATTATGGCAGAGAGAGATATAGAGGTAGAGAGAGACAAAGAGAGATTGAGGGAGAGAGAGAGAGAGAGAGAGGCAGAGAGAGAGAGAGGCTGAGAGAGAGAGAGATCGAGGCGGAGAGAGACAGAGATAGAGATACAGAGAGACAGAGAGAAAGACAAAGAGAGATTAAGGCAGAGAGATATAGAAAGAGAGTTAAAGAGAGATTAAGGCAGAGAGAGATATAGAGGTAGAGAGAGACAAAGAGAGATTGAGGCAGAGAAAGAGAGATAGAGGCAGAGAGAGAGAGAGGCTGAGAGAGAGAGAGAGAGATCGAGGCAGAGAGAGACAGAGATATAGATACAGAGAGACAGAGAAAGGGGGAGAGAGAGAGAGGGGAGAGAGAAAGGAGTTACTCTTCGTCTTCCCCAACCTAGAAGACGCGGTGCGTGTGGATTTTTCATCTTCGCACTTTGCCCTAGTCAAATTTCAGAAACCCGGTCACACGATAGGGGGCCACAACAATAATAGCTGTCATCCCGACGCCCTAACCGGAGAGATGTAACAGTTCTTAAAGGGAAACTTAAGAGTCATTATCCCATTTCTGGTGTTTGATGTGATCACTAATTCTACATTAAATATTTTTGGCGACACGGCTCTCAAAATTGAGAGTGGACAGAGCATGAGAATTTCGTGTGGTTTCATTTGATTTTCATGTCCGTGCATGCAAATTCAATTTTGTTTGGCCTTCAACAAATTTCTGTCCTGAATTGCTGCATACTAATAAATTAGTAGTATCCCATCTTGAACCGGAAGTTGAAGAAAGTTCTCAGCACTAAAATACCACTGTTTCTCATAGTTAATCAGGATAACAGCGAATGCGACTTTTGGCCTTGAAGTCTTATCATCCCTCAGATCACTCGTTCTGGACTACGTATTAATGAATATGGGAAATAGATGCCTAAGAAAGTTGATTTTTTTGTGTTCTATCTGTGAAAAACAAATATTCACAAAGGTTTGGTCCTCTAAGGGTCCTTAAAACCTATATTCCAGGTCACTACGCTCTAAGTCTGAAAAGATGATCTAATTTTAAGAATGGCCATAATTACTAAAAGGTATCATCAAATGATTTCTCAGCCTTGGTATTATAAATATAATTAATAGATGATGAGCTTGATATATCTTGGAATTCAAATTACAGAGGAACCTTGAAAAGATTTTGAGTGCTTTGTATTTTATCGTTTAATATTCTAATTCAAGGTTAAAACAGCTGCATTATTTATTGTGTCATCTACTCATTAATAGTGCATTCAGAGCTACATGTATTGGTTTATCAAAGGCTACTGGGTTACTAAATTCACTAAATAGAGAAAAAAGGCTTCAGAATTGTCTAATAGTTCACTAATCCGCAAAGTTTTAGCCCAAAAATTACTATGCAAAAGTATCACAGTGTTGCATATTGGTTCAATGTTTTGTAATGTTATATCAGCATTATCAAAATTCTAAACTCAAAATTTGCGTTGATTTATATCGTTGTTGTATTTTGAATTCATGCAATAGATTTATACTTTTCTCACTAGTATATAGACAAGGGTCGAATCCTCAAGGAGCCAAGGTAATGAGCTTAGATGACTAATAAAGAGAAGAAGAGATACTTATAGGTAAGAGAATGGAGAGGTGAGAGAGGTGTTCTATAGATTTAAGGAGGTTAAAACAAGATAGATTAGTTACTGTAGTAATCTTGATATGAGAGGAATAGGTTTTTACAATTTTAGGAGCTTTTTAGAGAAAACTTCCCAAGAGGAGTTTCATCGAACACCCTATGGGCTATGTGAATGGGGGACGATTTTGATGAAAATGGAGAGGAGAGATGATGGATATGGAAGTAGAAACGAGGATAGATCCCTTTATGGTAGAAATAGTGATGAATGAATAGTGGAATGATGGGATGGAGGGTGATATGGAGAGATGAAAAAGCTGGAATGGGTGGATGTGAAGGATGATAGAAATGATGCTTTTTAGAGAATTTTATGAGAAGATCAAACCAAACCTAAGAATAGGGGTGAACTTTCTGCAATTTTTAAACCCTTGTCGTTGTCAATTTTAGCTTATACAATAAAATTTATAAAACCTCACTTAAGATGCACAATGATGAGTAGAGGTATCGTCCAAGGGAGGCTAGTAAGGAGTTCAATTCGATGATTTTTTCAATAATGAGGATTAATTGGATCTTCAATGAAGATCAAATCAACCTAATTAGACAAAGAATTTAGAGAGGGAGGTAGGAGTGATGGGGGACCATCCAGCTGACGCCGGGATGGGACGAGTCCAACCACGCCTGGCTGCTCGCGCCGATGCTCGCCATCAGAGGTTTAAGTACTCCGCGTAAGCATCCTCTATTTTTGTATTTTTTTTTGTCTTGTTGTAATTTTGTTCTTGGATCTTACGGACTGGGCCGGTGTTTGGGCCTCGTCTATGTTATGTTTCCCTTTCGCTTGTAACCGTTGAATAGAGGCCGAACCACGTCTCGCGATGGTTCGTCCTCTACATGACATCACTTGGCACCTATCCTCACTGAATTAGGGGATAGCATGCCCAAGTGAAGGCAGGCATTGTTGAATTGAAAATTGTGTGTTCCGGTATCTTAGTTCTTAGAGAGATAGAGATAGATAGGAGTTAGAGTGTTGAAAGAAGAAGTGGCTACTCTCGTCCCACGTCGAGACTACTCTGTGGGTTAGAGCCTCACATCTTCACGTCGAGACCACTCCGTGAGACGTCCTCCATCGCCCTCGTCGATACTACTCCGAGGTCGCCTAAAGAATTCAAGAATCGGCATCTCTTGGGGCTCTCATCGAATTCCTCATCGAGACTACTCCGAGGTCTCCCTTGAAGAATCAAGATTTGAAGAATCGGCGTTGGCTTCATCTCTCCTTTGTCGAGACTACGAGTAGGAGAAAATGCCTATGCCGTCGACATACCCTCCACGTGGGGGATAAGCACCACTTTCAATACTTCGGATTTAGTTGCGTTTAAAGCCCCACCTCTTTCATCTAATCACCCTTTTCTGCCCTCGGACTTCCTAGTGAGTGAGTTTGACTTGTCCACCCCTCCCTCACTACCTTCTAATCAGCAAGAGAATGTCTAGGCTATAGTGGACGAAGTAATCACCTTCACCAAAGGTGGGACGGTGCGCAAGTTTCTTGTTTGTTGGCAGGGAAAATTGTCGACGGACGACACCTAGATCACAGAAGAGGACCTAGCTTGCCTTTGCCTCGACATGGTGACCCCGTTGGAGTCTTCTAACACTTACTCGATGGAGTCGAGTTCTTCGCACCCGGGGGGAATTGGTGGCGATGACGTCAATGCATCGACACCGGACGCATCACCACCGTCATCTGAAGTCAACACGACTGCTGAAGACATGCCGCCATCGTCACCGGATCAAGTCAACACGCCAGCATCAGGCACGTCTCCACCCATGCACGCCCCTTCACGCATCCTGACACGTCGCCCAAGGCAGATCCAAAACTGCCCCTTGACGTGACACAAAACCACGTCGCTCGTTAGGTCGCTCGTGTTTATTTTTATTTCTTTTAACTGTTTTTTCTCTTTCATCCAAGGCCTATATGTATAGGCCAATGCTTCAAGAAACAATTAGGCAAGTCATAATTCAGGAATTGAGTTTCTTTAACTCTTCTTGGAGGACTTGCCCTAGTCTCCCCTTCTCCCTCAGGTTGTCGCCGCCCTCGCCGCCATCGTCACCGTCGTCAGCTACCACCTGATGGCGCGTCACCACCGGAGGTCATCGAGCCAGCAGCAGAGGAGCAGCATGACTTCCCCGACTCAGCACCCGAGGAGCCGGCACTACCCAGCTCGCCAACGAGACGAGTCCAGCCACCACGACGAGCCGCCGCAGCAACACGGGATCCCGCATTCCGTTACTCGGCATGACGCGGACGCCGACCACCGGAGCACACCGTTACAGTCAGTTACTTTATCTTATAGTTTTCCCTTTATTCGTATTGTCGTGTAGCGGGGGAAGGGCCCATAGGAGGAACCCTTTTCCCCCCTTTTTTTGTTATGTTGGGCCTGACAAGCCCGTTTCCTATTTTCTTGCTTATTTTCTCTCCCTTTTATTTTGTGTTATTGGACTTAAGGAAGGGCCATCTTCACCCATATATAAGGGGAAGAGGTGGGCGCTTCCCTTACCTTGACCTAATTTTTGAAGAATTGCATTTTGAGAAAGAAGGGTCAGGTCGTGGAGAAGAAGAGAAGAAAGAAGAAGAAGAGGAGAAAGAAGAAGAAGAAGAGAGGAAGAAGAGAAAGGGAAGAGAAGGGGAAGGGAAGGAGACCAGCGGCGCGCCGCCTCAGCGCGCGGCTGCCCTCCGTCTGCCGCCGCCGCCGCCGCCGCGCCGCCCCGCGGCTCGAGCAGCACTGCCGCCACGCGCGCGCCGCCGCGCGGCGCAGCCGCCGCAAGGCAGCCCGCCGCAAGGGCAGCCCGCCGCGACGGGCCACCTCGCGCTGGACACCTCCGCCGCGACGGGACAGCTGCCCCGCGCGGGCGACGCCAACCGCCCGGGACGCGCCGTCGCGCCGCGACGCGTCGCCTCGGCCGCGCGGCTGCCCTCTGCCGCCAGACCAGCCGCGCGCCTCCCGCGCCGGACCTCGCCAACCCGTCATCGCCCTGCTGTTCCGGCCACGAGTCCGCCCGCGCCGAACTCCTGCGCCCGGGCCGTCGTGCACGCCCTCCCTCGCCCGGATCGTTGCCTGCCGCTCTGAACGCCGAGGCCGCCGAGGTTCGTGATCCGAGCGACGCTGGGATTCCCGTTCCGCTCACACCGACGCCGCCGCCCCTCCGCACCAGTCAACCTCCGGCGCCCCCGACAACTCCCTCCTCCGGAACCAGTTGGTCCGAAGATCCCGTCGCTAGCGCGACGAAGGTACTCTGCTTCCCTCGCCTCTTTACGTCATTTATTTCCTTCAGTATTCTTTCGTATTGCCTCCACCACGCTCGGGTTAGATAGGTGAGTGAGACAGATTGAGAGAACGACGAAACAAAGACGAGCGTCTTACCTGTCGATGCAGTCGGACGCCCGACGCGCGTGGCGTTCGGTGGGAGTTACCCCATTCGACGGCGCGCGCGCCTCGACCCACCTCGGACGACTTGGAGGGCTGGTTCAACCTACCTAGGCGACCCCGTCCCCGCTCCGGATTGGCTCTCATAGCTTGTCGGCGCATTGCACGTACCATAGTAGAACCATCGTCCTCGTTATCGTCATACATGCATTTCTGTTCTCCGCATATCCGTCGGTTGACGTCGTGGACGTAAACCGATTAGTTAGATCGACACCGGTTCCTACCCTCGGTGACGGTGGACGCCGCTGAGATGACGTCCGGCATCAAATTGGTATCAGAGCCCGGCTGGTCACCCACAGACGTCTCCGACTTCGCATCGCATCGCATCGCATCTAGTGCATCGCATCCATCGATTTCGTGCATCCATATCGGTACCCGGGAATGGCGTGAGGCGCGATCCGCACGGATGGCGCAACGCTGAGGTTCTACCTCCCGCGACGAAGTCGAACGTCGCGAGCGAGAGAGGCAACGAGATTGCCCTCTCGGGACCTCAACCGGCCTCGCCGGTTGCGGATCCTACCTTACCCCATATCGAGGACACGCCTGTCCCACCCGGCGTCACGGGTGCTCCAGCGCATCGAGATCACCGGCATCGCCGGTGGTTCACGCCGTCCCAGCACTCCCACGCGGCACACGCGCGTCCTCGGCGACTCCCGATCGGTGACTACGAAGACCGGGATACCACGCGGCGACCACCACACGGAAATCTCCGTCGCCGAGTACTCCCAGGCGACCCCTGCACGGGGTAGAGGACGAGGACGAAGAGGCGCCACTCGCCAGTACCCGCCAAGAGAAGAACTTCTGGAAGACCAAGGAGCTCAACGTCGCGCATCGGCAGCTAGGGCGGAGCGCTTGGAGCGGATGCTCGCCGACACCCGAGTGTCCGAGCACGGAGTTGAGGCGGGACCGGATGCACGAGGCCCCCCTCGCCCCCCTTACGGGGCTGGTAGACCCGAATACCGTGGCCACCCCGACCCGGACCTTGCTGATGATTACGAGGTCCCTAATCGCCCATTTTACGGCGTACCGCCACCGGTACGCCTAGCTAGGGAGCCCGTGCGCAACCCACAGGATGTCCGCGCTTGGGACATGCATCGCCCGCGGGACGACTACGCCCGTGGCTACGACGGGGTCCCTTATGCTCGACCTGATCTCCCAATACGTCAGTACGAGCGCGACCCAAGCCGTGACTATCCGGCTCGTCGGTTCGACCCCGTTCCTCCCCGTGGTCCGTGGTTCGACGAGCCACCGGCACGACGCGAGGACTACCCACGGCCGCCACCCCCGCCATATTACGGGGCTGACGGTGCATGCCCACCACCACATCGTTCGGTGCCTTTGGACCGGGCACCGCGGGATGGTCGTCCCTACCACGGGGACGACTGCAGACACGACCCATTCCCGCCCCGTCGCCCCATGGACCAGCGACGAGGGGACTACCCCGTGCTCGAGCGGCACTATGATGATGACGAGCGTCGGCGCGAGGAGCATCGTGCACGCATCCAGAGGAGCGTGCGCGCCGACGTACCCGTCTACGAGGGCTCGAGGAAGCCCAAGGAGTTCATCGACTGGGAATCAAAAATGAACTCGTATTTTAGGTGGTACAGGATGGATAACGACCTTTGCGTCGAGTACGCGGAGACACGGCTTTACGGACAAGCCAAGATCTTCTGGGAGAATGAGCAATTCTCGGCCGAACGACGAGGACAGCCCATCATGTCGTGGGCAGAAATGGCGCGGAAGCTAAGGAACAAGTACGTTCCTCGTCAGTACCAGATGACACTCTTCCTCTCGTGGCTCGACCTTAAGCAAGGTCGACTCCCGGTGTCGGAGTACATCGAGGCTTTCGAGGAATGCCGGATGCGTTGCCGTTTCGTGGAGGATCCCCGCGTCATCATCGGCCTCTTCGCCCACGGCCTTCGGCCCGCCTTGCGCAGCAAGGTCCTCGACTGCCAACCGGTAGAGGTCAACGAGGCATACCACCTAGTGGAACACATGGATCCGCCTGTCGAAGACACCCCGGCGCCCAACGCGCACACCACACCGCGAGTTCCTACGGTTCAGCTTGCACCCGCTCGTTCCACCCTACCCGCGACCACTCGGGTCGCACCGGTCACCGGGGGCCAAGGAACGACCCCAACCACCTCAGTGGGGTCTACCCCGCAAGCCCGGGCCTCGACCGGCGATGCCCCGGCCCGTAGCGCTGCACCAAGTCAAGCACACATCACGTGCTACAAATGCCAAGGACGAGGGCACCGGGCACACCAATGCCCATCTACACTTTTGATTGATGTCGGGGAAACCGAACAGGATTATTGCGATGGAGCCGACGTACCCCAGGAGGACCACTATCACGGGAATGAGGAATGCGCCCTTGAGTACGAGGAGCCCGATGGACAGATAGGATTCATCCGGATCATCGAGGCGCGAGGAGCCCCACCCGTGACAGGCCGTGCGTCCGTCCGGCCGTTAGCCAACATCGCTATCGACACACCCGGCAGCAGTAGAGATAGGATATCGCCGGAGGTTGATTGGTGCGGAGGGGCGGCGGCAACGCCCTGGGCGGACACGATGAACCCTAAGAAGGCAACCTCGGACGCAAGGAAGCTACACTTCTTGGGGTGGGCGTAGAGCTGCTCCTGCCGTAGGATGGTGCAGACCTGCCGAAGGTGGTCTGCATGCTCGTCTCTAGATCTGCTGTAGACGAGGATGTCATCGAAGTAGACGACCACGAACTTCCCTATGAAGGCGCGTAGTACCTCGTTCATGAGACGTTGGAAGGTACTGGGCGCGTTGGAGAGGCCGAAAGGCATAACCCTCCACTCATATAAACCGTCCTTTATCTTAAAGGCGGTCTTCCATTCGTCACCAGGACGGATCCGTACTTGATGGTATCCACTCCTCAAGTCTATCTTGGAGAAGATAGTGGATCCTGCCATCATGTCGAATAGATCCTGCACACGCGGAATGGGAAAACGGTACTTGACCGTTATCTTGTTGATGGCACGGCTATCGCAACACATGCGCCACGTGCCATCCTTCTTCGGCGCTAGGAGAGCGGGTACTGCGCAGGGGCTCATGCTCTTCTGAATGAGGTCCTTCCCCAAAAGCTCCCTCACTTGCCGTAGCAACTCCTCGTACTTCGGCGGCTCCATGCGGTAATGCGGTAGGTTCGGAAGCGACGCGCCGGGCACCAAGTCGATGGCATGCTGTATGTTCCTCATCGGGGGTAATCCGCTTTGTAGCTCTTCCGGGAAGACATCTCCGAACTCCGATAGGAGAGCCTCAACCTCTGGGGTGCGAGGGGTCACTACACTGTCAGCAGGGACGTCAAGGGTGACGGCCAGACACATAGGTGTATCGTCACCCTCGCGGCCAAGGTCGCGAGTGAATAAGGGTCCTCGGACTATCACTAACCCTACTGGTCGGGTCGCGGCCGGCTTGCTGGCCGGCTTCGTGGTGTACGGGTGCCACGTAACTCGTCGCCCCTGGTGCATAAAGGAGCAGGTGTTCACGCGCCCTGCTAAGGTGACGTCGTGATCATATAACCATGGTCGACCGAGGATGATGCTACCCACCTTCATGGGTAGTACATCACAGCACGTCCTCGGCGTATGTGTTCACCTTCGTGGGGCCAGCAGCGGCGCTTCACAGATAGTGATGAAGCGTCGATCCACGAAACGTCGTACGGCGTGGGGTGTTCTATCGAAGTCAACCCTAAGCCGCTGACCATAGTATCTGAGATCGCGTTGATGCAACTACCGCTATCCACGATCACCTTGCACGCCTTGCCGTTGATCTTGATGTACGTGTAGAAGATCGATGTACGGGTGGCCGCATCAACGAACGGTGTCGGCTGTTGAGCAGCCCGTGGAAGTCTAGCGGAGTTGTCAACCTGCGGTGATATCCTATCTCTACTGCTGCCGGGTGTGTCGACAGCGATGTTGGCTAACGGCCGGACGGACGCACGGCCTGTCACGGGTGGGGCTCCTCGCGCCTCGATGATCTGGATGAATCCTATCTGTCCATCAGGCTCCTCATTGAGATAGAGATGGAGATAGAGATAGACATAAAGATAGAGATAGCGATAGATATCGAGATAGAGATAGAGATAGAGAAAGGGATAGAGATAGAGATAGAGTTAAAGATAGAGAAGGAGATAGAGATGCGGATAGAGATAGAGATAAAGATATTGATAGAGATAGAGATAAAGATAGAGATAGCGATAGCGATAGAGATACAGATAGAGATAGAGATAGAGATAACAGTAGAGATAGAGTTAGCGATACAAATAGAAATAGAATTAGAAATAGATATAGAGATAGAGATAGAGACAGAGATGGCGATGGAGATAGAGATAGAAATAAAGATAGAGATAGAAATAAAGATAGAGATAGAAATAAAGATAGAGATAGGGCTAGAGATAAAGATAGAAATAGACAGAGGGATAGAGATAGAGACAAAGATACACATAGAGATAGATACATATATAGAGATAGAGATAGAGATAGAGATAGAGATTGAGATTGAGATAGTGATAGAGAGAAACAGGTAGAGACAGAGATAGAGATCGAGATAGGCATAGAGATAGAGATATCGATAGAAATACACATAGAGCTAAAGATAAAGATAAAGATAGAGATAGAAATAGAGATAGCGACAGATATAGAGATTGAGATAGAGAGAGACATAAAGATAGAGCTATAGATAGAGATAGATATAGAGATAGAAATAGTGATAGAGATAGAGATAAATATAGAGATATGGATAGAGATAAAGATAGAGAAAGACAGAGGGATAGAGACAGTGATAGAGATAGAGGTAGAGATAGACATAGCCATAGAGTAAGAGATAAAGATAGAAATAGAGATAGAGATAGAAAAACAAAAAGAGAAAGAAGAGAGAGAGAGAGAGATACAAAGAGCGAGAGAAATAGATAGAGCTAGAGATAGAGATAGAGACAGAAATACAGATAGATAAAGAGATAGCGATAGAGATATAGATAGAGATAGAGATAGAGATAGAGATAGAAATAGATATAGAGATAGCGATAGAGATAGAAATAGAAATAGAGATAGAGGAAGAGATAGAGATAGAGATAGAGATCAAGATAGACAGAGACATAGCTATATCGATAGAAGTAGAGGCAGAGATAGAGATAAAGATAAAGATAGTGATAGAGGTAGAAATACAGATAAAGGTTGAGATAAAGATATAGAGAGATATAGAGATAGAGTTAGAGATAAAGATACACATTGAGATAGAGATAGATATAGAGATAATGATAGAAATACAGATAGAGATACACATAGATATAGAAATAGAGATAGAGATAGAGATAGACATAGAGAGAGGGATACAGGTAGCGATAGAGATAGAAATACAGATGGAGATAAACACGGCGATAGAGATAGACATCGAGATATATATAGAGATAAGGATAGAGATAGAGATAGAGATAGAGATAGAGATAGATATAGAGATAGACATAGAGATAAAGCTAGAGATAGAGATAGAGGTACAAATAGAGATAGAGATAGAGGTAGAGATAGAGATAGAGATAGAGAAATATATATATAAAAGGATAGAGATAGAGATAGAGATATAAATAGAGATAGAGATAGAGATAGAGATAGAAATAGAGATCGGATAGAAATAGAGATAAAGACAGCGAACGATGTAGACATAGGGATATAGAGAGAGATAACGATAGGGATCGAGAGATAAGTATTGAAATATAGATAGAGATAGACATAGATATAGAGACAGAGATGGAGATAGAGATAAAGGTAGTGATAGAGATAGCGATAGAGATAGAGCTAGAAATAGAGATAAATGTAGATTTGGAGATAGAGATAGAGACAGAGATAGAGCTAGAAATAGACATAAATATAGATTTGGAGATAGAGATAGAGACCGAGACAGAGATAGAGATAGAAATAGAGATAGGGATAGAGATAGAGATAGAGATAGAGAAAGAGATACAGATAAAGATAGAGATAGAGATATAGATAGAGATAAAGATGGAGATGGAGATGGAGATAGAGATTGAGATAGAGATAGATATAGATATAGATATAGAGATAGAGATAGAGATAGACATGGAGGTAGAGATAGAGATAGCAAAAGAGATAGAGATAAGTATTGAAAAAGATATAAAGATATAGATAGAGATACAGATATAAATCGAGACGGAGATGGAGATAGAGAAAGAGGTACAGATAGATATAAAGATAGAGATAGAGATAGATGTGCAGATAGGGGTGCAGATAGAGATAGAGATATATAGAGATATATATATAGAGATAGAGATAGATAAACAGATAGGGCTACATATAGAGATAGAGATAGAGATATATAGAGATATAAAGATAGAGATAAAGATATAGATAGATATATAGATAAAGATAGAACTCGAGATATAAATAAAGCTAGAGATAGAGATAGAGACAGAAGTAGAAACAGAGATAGAGATAGCGGTAGAGATCGAGATAGAGATAGAGATAGAGATAGAAATAGAGATAGAGATAGAAATAGAAATAGAGATTGAGATAGAGATAGAGATAAAGCTAGAGATGGAGATAGAGAAAGAGATAGAGATAGAGATAGAGATAGAGATAGAGATAGAGATAGAGATAGAGATAGAGATTGATCTTGAGATAGAGATAGAGATAGAGATAGAGATAGACATATAGATAGGGATAGAGATAGAGATAGCAGTGGAGATAGAGATGGAAATAGAGATAGATATAGAGATAGAGATAGAGATAGAGATAGAAATAAAGATAGAGATAGAGATAGAGATAGAGATTGATAAGTTGCTATTCAAATACTGATTGAATCATTGTAGAATGTGAACTTAGACAACAAAACTGACATCTTGATGTAATACGACCTCCCGGGATCGGTCGGCTCGTATTACGTCACAGGAATAGACGGACGGGTTCGAGATTTATATGAATGTATGCACAACGAAGACAACCTCGAATGAGCAATGATGGCTGTTCACAGATAGGGAAATAAATCCACGACGGTCACTGGTGAGATATTGATCCAAAAATTAAACTCCCAATGACCCTAGTGACCAACTAGACGTCTAAGATGAGAGGGGCGTTTGACAGCCCTAGGGCGTTCGGCGTCTAAGTCAGCAATCACCCTTTCAACCACAAGTAAATTCCTATCACTCGACGAAATGGCTAACCTATCAAGAGTTATAATTTTGGCAGAGGACGTGATAGCGGAAGACGAGACTGGAATAGGTAATAATACTGGGTATTGACGGAGGAGAGACGGGGGGGGGGGTTACCTGATTGGTTAATAGTCCACGGCACAAGTCGCACCCAAGTCGATGACAAAGCTTGGACCCGCGACGGATGGCCGGAACAGGCGGCTGCTCGATGTGCAGGCACGGATGGATGCGCTGGTGCGGGCCAGCACCGGATGCTGGTGGGCGTAGGGCGCGTGGCGCGAGCGCGAAGCGCGCGCGGGTTGCGCGGGCGTGAGCGCGCTAGGGCGGCGCGGCAGTGCGGGCCGCACGGGCACGAGGTTGCGTGGCGCAACGCGCGCAGGCATGGCGACTTCGCGCGCGCGGCTTGCGGTTGCGAGGACACGCGGCGCGGGCGGTGCGCTAGCGCGGGAAGTGCGGCGCAGGCTTCGCGAGCAGGGGGACGCGCGGGCATGGGGCACGTGAGCATGGGCACGCGGCGCGGACACGCGGCGGCGGTGCGCTGGTACGGGCCGCAGGGCGCAGCGGCGCGCGAGCGCAGTGGCGGCGGCGCGTCGCGGTGCGTAAACACGCGGCGTCGCGAGCGCGGCGCACAGAGTCGTGAGGATGCGCGGGTGATAACACCCTAATTTCTGTCTTTATTTCATATTATTAGCATGATTTTATGCATTTAAAGAGCATAAAATGGGATTGTTATCATATATTTACATGAAAATAGTGTTTTCTAGTGATTTCTGATTTTTTTCTAATTTTCTGTTAATTCTATGAATTTTAAAGGATTTATTGAAGCTCGAAATAATTATTTTTGAATGAAAATGGCATATTTAATATTTTATTTGGACATTTATCAGCATGGGAATGAATCAGTGAATTTTCTAGAATTTTTTACAAATTTTTAGGATATTTCTGAGATTTATTTGAAGATGAAATGTATTTATTTCAAGGAAAAAAGTATATTTTTAATAGAAAAAGAAGTATTTTTATTATTTTCAAACTTTCAAGTGCCTTTTTGCAAACTTTCGGAGCAAAAATACCCTGAAAACAGCTCTCGGTCGCCACTGCAGGCGTAAAGATCCTATTTAAAATCATTCAGGGTTTTATTGCAATTTTTAATATATATTTTTAATGTTTTAGGAGAAATCGGAGGAGAGAGAGTGCGCCAGGGGCATATACACAATTACTTTTGGGCGGCGTCCAAAAGCAATTCCAGGCTTTTTAAGGACTTTTCTGCAAAAAGGAGGATTCAAAATGCGCCAGCCAATGAGAGAGCGACACGTCATTGCGTGTTTAAAAACGAAACTCATAAATAAATCAATTTTAAATCCAATGGATTAAATTGGTTTAAAATTGATTTATTAATAACTTTTGATCCTGAAGTCTGATGGAGATGATTTTTTTATGGATTTGTTCGTCTTGATCCCCTGTTTCTATCTGTATGTTGGATCATTCAGATCTAGCCTACATTGATAGATAAATATTAAGTACTAAAGGGGGGTAAAATGGTGATTTTTACCTAAGTATAAAAGCTAAATTTCAAGAGGGGGAGCTCATTCTGGAGGGTGCTTCATCACAGGTGCAAGACAGAGAGGAGTCCCAGCCTGGATCAACAGTTTTGGTATTTTTTTCTTTCATTGTATTCAAACTTTTGTGCATTTTGAATGAAATAGGTTAAGTTGTTTGTTTCTTCATCTCCATTCTAGTCTGAACTTCTAAATCGCTTGGCTTGAGCGGCATGTAAAAGCCCTGATTAGGATTGAGAGGAGAAATTGAGGAATTTTACCTGGGCATTCAATTGCATTACAAAAGAAAATTATAAAAAATTTAGTTTTAATTTTAAGAAGTCTCAGTTTACCCCATTTTAGTTCTGACTTATCAATCTGAAAAATCAACCCAACTCATTTTAAGAACCCTCTTTCAACCTCTCTTAATGATTTCTTGGATCCTTTAATTAGGATCAAAGAAGGAAATTTAGAGCTCTTAATTCTTCTAATCTTCCCATCTCTCCTACCCCCCTCTCTAAATTCTCACCTAATTAGGGTGACTTGATCCTCATTGAAGATCAAATTCACTCTAATTAGGATCTAAAACACCAAAAATTAAATCAAATTGAAATTCCTACTTGCCTCCCTTGGACGACACTCATACTTATCACTATACATATTAAGTAGAATTTTATAAATTTTATTGCGTAAGCCAAAAATTCCCAACGACAAGGGCTAAAAATTTGCGTAATTTTCACCCCTATTTTCGGCTTATCAGCGGGCGCACGGACATTGGCAGGATCCGAGGTCGGCGGCAGTGGAGGGCGACGGTGGCGGGGTGAGGACGATGACAGAGGCGACGACGGTGACAGGGAGGATCTAAGCCCAAGGATGGGTCTTCTTGAGCTATAACCACCCAAGAAACCTTCAAGAAGATGGTTTCTTGGGCTCTCTTGGAAGCCTTGGTTGGATCTTGAATAACGTCGTGGAAGGTGATCGTCGACGATGATAAGCTCAAAATATGGATGTTTTTACTGGTTATTGACTGGTTAATCGTGTGAGGATTCGAGCTTATGCAACAATGTTTTTAACCTCACAGCCTTATGGCGAGTAAGGTGTCGATCCACAGGGAGCAGATAAAAAGCAGTAATTACTTTTCATTTCGATTTGTATTTTTAGATTTCTATATTCAGGTATAAAGATAGGCTAAATAATCTTCAGTAAAATCTATAGAGTATTCTTTAAGAATTTCAGTTCAGCAGAATCTTCAACAAATATCTTCTTCACTGCTAGACTTAATCCTGCTGTTGGGCAATATCACAAACACCTAGCGGGTGTTCGTGTTTGCAAGAGTGCCTACGCAAGGGCGCGGCTTGCGCACAGATCCTACTGCGCGCGGGCTATTGCCTGCACGCAGGGAGGGTTTGCTCGCGGCGTGGCGCTTGCGCACGGCTACTGCTTGTGCGCATGCGAGCCTGCGTGCCTGCGCGCTACGCAATAGCGCGCGACGTCTGTGCGCGGGCTGCTGCTTGCGCGCGGCGTCTGTTGCGCGCGGGCAGATCTGCGCGCGGCGCGGGCTGTGCGCAGCTCCGCTGGCGGCCTGTGCTGCTAGCGCTTATGCTGCTGGCGGCTTTGGCTGCCGGCGGCTTATGCTGCGGCCTTGGTCGCTGGCGGTCTGGTGAGGATTTCAAGCTCGATTGATAGAAAGATTTTTGGGGAAAGCGAGAAGAACGATTTGAACGAACTGAAAACTTGAAATCACTAAACAAAAACAATGTCAGTTGGAATCGTTGGAAGATCACTGGTGTGAATCTTCCAACCCAACCTAGATTGTCTGAAATGGAGAGAATTACACTGTACTGAAACTTGGGCAGTCGCTCCACCTTGTGTCACGGTCCTTGCGGCGGGGTAGAGGTCGTCCAGCCCAAGCTACTCCTCAGCTTGCTCCTTCTCTCCAGCTCCAATGCTCATCAGCTCTTGGAGGGTCTGCAGAACTCCTTATTCTCCAAGCCCTAACCTGTTTTGACAGAATTTCTCGACCACCTAAAATGAACCCTCAAGAGGCTATTTATAGGTTTCTCTCATTTGTGCCTCTTGGGGGTTTTTAGGGCTTTTTTCTTCTTCATGATTTTTGCCAGCTTGATGGAGGACCATCGGGACGACGGCACGAAGGGACGCCAGCAACCACGTTAAGCGGCTCGAGTCAACGCACGCCATCCGGGGTTCAAGTACCCCGCGTAAGCACTTTATTTTCTTACTAGTGGGGCCCGCTCGCAATGCTCGCGCGAGGTAGAGAGAGAGAAGGGAGAAAACATGGCCGTTCTCATCCGGGAAGAGAAGGAAATCAGTATCTCAAATTCTTACAATCAGAAATGTTAACAGTAAATGATCACTAGATTTTGAGAAACTTGAATAATCCGTCAGAGGAACGCGGAGTGGTCCTTCGATCCACCCTTACAAAATGCCGCCAGACATTTCCGCTGTCAGCTGCATTCATGGTCAATAAAGAATCCCATCTTCAGCCACTCGGAGCAACCACTCAGAGCAATTGTGGTAAAAAAATCCAAAGCTGCGATGCTGTTGTGGGATTATACACTTGAGCCACAATGTCTTGATGTTTGACAGCGCCCGTTGCAGAGATGACCTGAAGATGGCAAAGTGACATAAGAAAAACATTCTCATGTCTTATTAAATAATTTTGATGGAATTAAAAGTACCATTATAGGGTCAGTGTAATGAGTTGATATGTAGTTCAGCAGATGCTGCTGAGTAATTGTTTTGTCATTCTGGGGTGAGCTAAGTATTGTCCGGCCCAGTGGAGTGTATTGGAAAGCCGTCGCATGTAAATGGTCAAAGATAACTTCCTCAGCGTGACCTTCCACCTGGGAGGAAGGAGAGAACAAAGAGTTATTAGGATGAAATTGAATAAAAATTGTTCAGTTGCCTTAGAAACCGTGTAGTTTGGTTGTTTCGAAAGAAATACAGTATTCAAAAAAGCATCCGAAAGAGGAAATCCCAAGATTGTAGAAGACATGGGATGTCTGAGCAGAACTTACCTGGTGCATATTCGGAAATTTGCTTATGTCTTCTTCGTTGTTGTGGCTTAGTGGCCTTGCTGTCCATAGGGAGAATTGTAGACAATGAGAGAGAATAATAGTATAGGTGACATGGGATGAATGAGCTTACCTTACCTGGTCCATATGTGACAATATGGACAGTCCATCTGTCTTGTCGTGGCCTTGCCATTGCTGTGGCCAACGATATTCCATACTTATGACCTTCTCGATAATTATCCGACTCCTGTAATAAGAAAAGTATGTCAAAGCGAGGAATAGTATAATATTATGTCTCTTATGTTGAGTAATTTCTGTAATATTTATCACCTCGTGGGTCTGCTTGTTTCTTTGGTTGTAGGTGAAGGAGGTGCGAATCATGGAAGAGCCCTCTTTCACGTGATGTTATTTTGCCATGACGATATTGACGGAAATGAAGTATATGTTGGTGATGATGATGAGGATCACTTCCTGTAAGATGAATTTAAGTTGTGTTGAGTTTGGGATATCATGGCAATAAGTGGTGGAGAGCGAGTTTGAGAGTGTACCTGAGAGTGTAACTGAGAATGGAGATGCTCATATCTTCGATCATTTACTGAACATCCACTATTGGAAAATCTCTGTGTAAACAACATTAGTCACGTGCAAGCGGTTTGTGCCACCATCGCAGTACACAATTCCTGCTGGACCGATTCATGTTCTTGAGAGGGCAACATAGAGTTGGCCATGAGTGAATAGTGGATTCGGTAGATATTACCCCACTGTGTCGAGAGTCTGTCCTTAGGATTTATTAATCGTCATTGCAAAGGCAAGTCGAATTGGGAATTGAAGGCGCTTGAATCGGAAGGGAAGCCTTGATTGAGACGGGTAGAGCGCAATCCGTGGTAGGAGATGGACTTCACCGTAGAAATTACCTTGACTAACGATACTGACTTGCACCATTGCTAGAAAAAAGCTAACCACTCGGAGCCTAGTCCCGTTGCATAGGCCTTGTAATGTGTTCAAGTTTCGGATAAGGATTACGATCCATCCGATCTTAAGGCGGAGTTTGTGGAGCGGCATTGTTGCATCATCAATTGTGTTCAGAAACTCTGTTGGATACAGAGATTCGTTATTGACTTCTCTAGGGGGGATTGCGTCAAAGCTTAAGTACTCCATTGCTTCACCTGGGAAGACGTCGAGCACCATGTTGTTGACTGCAACCACATCATCGTTCAGAGGGGTTAAAATTGTTTTCGCTAACAACTGAGTATCATCATCTTTCAAGTTACCATAAACTTGGGTAATGAGATCTGATAGAGAGGAGACCCGGCGGATCTCATTTGGAAGATAGACATCTGGGCCAACTCGTCCTTCTCCAATGGCAAGTAAGAACTTGCTCCATGCTCGTTGGTCTGGTGAAACGCGGACATTTGTTTTGAGCCGAAAAATGGAGCAATTGCGCCATACATCACTTCGGTTGAGGGCTGAGTTGATGATCATTGCGCGCGAGCCTTTCTGTATGACTGGGAGCATTTGTCTGAAGTCGCCTCCCATCACAACAACTTTGCCACCGAAAGGAACGTTTTCTAAATATGGGTCGGTAGTCTTCATCAAATCACGAATAGTTTGATCGAGTGTCTCGTAAACATGGCGGTGCATCATTGGAGCTTCGTCAATAATTATAATACTTGCTGAGAGAATTTGGCGGCCGATCATCGAATCAGGTGAGAATCCACATGTTGAGACATGATTTACTGGAATAGGAATCTTGAATGTGGAGTGCAACGTTCGCCCTCCTTCGAGGAGGAGCGCTGCGATACCACTTGTCGTAGTTGACATTGCTGAGAGGCGAGAGGCCTTTATCTTTGCAAGAATAGCCGAGTAGAGAAATATCTTACTAGATCCACCAGACCCATCAACAAAGAAGACATTCCCCTCAGCACGTTCTGGCGATTGTATGGCTTTGAATACTACGTCATAAAGTTGTCTTTGTTCTTCATTTAGCATGCCTTGTTGGTGTTTTGCAGTAAGGATTGCATTCTTGATGTTGTTTCCATGACTTGGCCTACTTATGGCGTCTATTGGTTGAACTTCGACGCCTTGGGGTAATCTTGGGAATGCTGCGAGCGAAGATCCATTGTGGTGGATGATTGACTCGATTGCGATCAATACTTTTTGTTGTATCTGGTTTGCGTCTTCTAACAGGCTGGTTAAACGAATGTCCTCCGACATTGGTTCAAGGTATTTTCGGAGAAGCAGAAGTGGGTTGGAGATTTCACAGTAGAGCAACATCATCGCATAGAGCTCACGAACTTGACGGGGAGAAGCGACACCTAATGCCAATGCGAGATCATTGTCAAACTCTACATCAGAGTGGAGTAGGCCGCGAGCAGCTACAGCTTGTTGATATATGTCATAGACAACACCAGCAACGGTGCGTAAATCTGCGTAACATGTAGCTCTTGGAACATGATGAAGCATCAATTGGAGGTAGTATCGAGCACTATCACGAGGGCACACAAAGTGCACCCTTCCAATGCATTGTTGTCGTTGACGTCGTGTCCAACGTCGAGCGGAATCGTTCCACGTGTAATATGAAGGGAAGTCACAATACAACATCTGTCTGGCTAGATTATCTTGCGGATGCTCCCGGTTGTAATGCATCCACTCTGTGAGGGGCGTGCGCTCCGACCTATCCATGACTTCACTAATTGTTTCTCCTTCTGCGAACACCACGGTTTGCATATTCTCGTCGTGAACTTGTAGGGCAAATACGGTTGGATACATTTTTTGCATACTGAATTCACAGATTCGCCAGAATGCCTCTGATGCAGATACGTATCGTGCGTCTAGATACTGTTGGGCTTCATCGTGTGGATTATTTTGAGGATTATTGCCAATGCCAATGTCTGTAATAGCGGAAGTTGGAGAAACTCTTGCTTGAATGCGATCGTGGCCCTTGTAGACATACTTGTACAGGTACTTCACTGACTGAATGGAAGAGCAGATTTCCACGTTAATGTGACAGTTGAATGCCTTGCACAAATATTTATTGTATGGAACAACCCAGCGATTATCAATGACATGCAAACCCTTCTGGATGACCCGGCCATTATTGCGTCGTAGGTAGAGAGGGTACCCATCATTGTTTACTTGTGTGGAGTCAACGAATTCTTTTGGGAACTTCTTAGAGCACTTTCCTGCCTTCATACATGGAGATTTTGGGTTTGCAGAACCGCAAGGGCCATGGATCATATGTGTTGTCACACAGTCGAACAAATCCTTGTCGGTGGGATCTGGTATTTCAGCGCACACTATCTTATCAATGTCCTCTGGGGTCTTTGGCTTGTATGGAGCATCCAATACCCACAACATGTGCGCGTGTGGGAGACCACGTTTCTGAAATTCGACAATGTACACACGACCATTTACTTTGCCGTATACTTCCTTTTTGTTTATCAAATGGAGGAGCTCCTTAAGTTTCAACCGAAAACACGACAGCAAAGATCAAATCGATCTTGTGCCTTTTGGCCCGGTAGTAGAGATTGTGTGATGTCGGGCCATTTTGGATTGCAAGTCATTGTGATAAATAAATCAGGCTTCCCCATCTTTCGTACGATGGCCATAGCGTCCTGGTACAACCCTTGCATGTAGCGTGGGCCGCCTGTAAAAGAAGGTGGGGGAATGATCATCCTCCCCGCAGGCATAGCAACATTGTCTGTGGCAACTTGATCAACCAACCCTTGATAGAGGCTCGAACGCAACGTTGCCTGGTTACATCGAATCCAATGTAATTGGGATTCTTCAACTTTTGCGTAAGCATCCACAACATATTCTTGGAAAAGCCTGCCAGAAAGATGAAGCACTCTTGATGAGTCATGAACCATGAAGTGGTAGGCGTAGAATTGATTCATTGTCACTTGGACGCTTTCCTTTAGCTGCAGGCTCCACCCCGAACTACCATAAGGGAATAGCAACACAAAGTGGAGCGGATCATAATATCCGTTCAGCTGATTCACGAATTGCAGGCCTCCACCACGCTTGCGAAGAACAATGCTGCACCTTCCGTCTCCTTCATGTCCATCGCCAGTCATAAGAACATCAATTTCAGAGCCGTTGGTTCGGGCGCGCTGGACACGGGAGGTCGCGGCTCGTCGCGGGTGCTGCGCACAGCGGGCGCAACTCGCCGGCGGGCACGGGCCCGAATGAACGTGGTGCGCTGATGAGTGTGATGCGCAGCCAAGACGCCTCACAGATGTAGCGCAGCGTGTGCAGTTGTCCAGCGGGCGGTCGAGAGAGATCTCCTACGGGAGGCAATACCGTGCTACAGATGCAGTAGCATGCACGAGCGCTGCAGCGGTGCAGGCGGGCGCAGTTCGCAAGGATCCGTTCGCACGCGTGAGGTCAATGGCGACACACCCGCTCGCAGATAGTCACGACTCAACGGTCGTGCGGGACGGGGGAAAATAGCGACGAGCAGAGTCCAGGCGATGGCGGCGTCGCAAGAGCCTGCAGTTGTGCTCGACAGCGGGCGTGGAGCGAGGCAGGGCTCGAGGTGCGTGGTCGACGGTGGGTCCGCGACAGCGCCGTCGCACGATGCGGCGTATGCATGAGAAATGACAACCGATTGCAGGAGGGTAGGGTGCTTGGACGGCGGCAGCGTTGGGACAGCTGCGTCCCTGGAGTGGGCGGCGACGTTGTGGTGGTAGCGGCGTAGGGGACGACGAGGGCGTAGGGGACGGTGGCGGCACGAGATGGCGGCGGCAGCGTTGGAGTTGGCGATGGCGTAGGAATCGACGGCGGCGCGGTGAACGGCGGCAGCGCGGGTGGCTCCTTCTCTTCTCTTCTCTCTTCTTCTTCTTCTTCTTCTTCTTCTTCTTCCTCTTCTTCTTCTTCTTCTTCTTCTTCTTCTTCTTCTTCTTTCTTCTTCTTCTTCTTCCTTCTTCCCTCTCCTCTCACGGTCGTGACTCTTGGTCTTCCCAAAATATGATAACTTTCAAGAGTGTCTTTGGGGGGGCGCCCCCCCCTCCTTATATAGGAAGGATGCATGGGCCCCCCCTTAAACAACAAAACAAAGAAAATAAACTAGGCCTGTTAAGGCCCACTAAGAGTGCAAGGAGGGGAAGGAATCCTCATATGGGTTGTGAGGGGAAGGAATCCTGCACCTCCGGCGTCGTCATGGATCCATCGTAGTGGCTCGGGGCAGCGCGTTGGAGGAGCAGGCGGTGCTCGGGTGGTCGGAGGTTACCGGTGGCGGAGGCTAGGAAGGTTTCATCACTGCACAAGCATCTGCAAAACAACAATTCTTCATCATCTTCCTCTAGGGCAACCCTTCTCCCTTTATAGGAGGAGAGTGGAAAACCCTAGGGGTCAGCTTGTAATTAGGGAGAAAACCCCTAATCGAGCCCTGAAACAAAATGTGGTTCAAAATACGATGGAGGGGCCAAAACACAGAGGCCCTCCAAAAACACGATAAGGAAAATCCAAGAAGATGTTAAGGAAACGGTTTGGGAAAACTCCCTCCTCAAGCAGTGTACTTGAACTCTAGGTCCTTCGTGTCGGCTCGACCTTCGCGACATGGATGCTCGTGTGTCGCAATGGGTCGATCTTGTGCTCCGGCTTGCAGATGGTCCCCCATCATCCTCCCCGGGCGGGAGGAAATCAGCTCCGACGAGTTTTAGCCAACGATATCGTCCAAGGGCTGGACGAGCTCGGGGCGCAGCCGCCATAAGTCTTCCTCCAAAACCCACGCGTCCTCGCTCGACGGTTGGCCCTGCCAATGAACAAGGAACTTGCGATCCACCTTATCCCCTGCAGCTTTAATTACTTCTTGCAATACAAACTCGACATGCTCATGCCTTGGTGGGGATGGTACGGAAGGAGGCAAAACAGGTGGTGAGGATGGGGTCCCTCACTCGCATCACTCGACAGGCCAGTGGGGGTGTGAGGCTCTAGGTCTCTCAGACTCTCTAGCATAGGGCGGTATGGGGCTAGGTCACTTACATTAAAGGTGGAACTGATCCCCCAGTCAGAGGGAATACCCACAACGTAAGCATTCTCGTTAATCACACGGACTATCGGGAATGGTCTGGCGCTACGAGCGTGAAGCTTCGTAGCGACCCCAGGAGAATATCTCTCAGACCTCAATCGGACCATGACAAGGTCACCCTCGAAAATACTGACAGGATGTCGACCTACATCAACGGCGGTTATTCGAACTTACGTTTATATGTCGTTATTTACGGAGTTTTTTGAACTTAATCACTAAATTTATATATCCCTTAATACTTGAGTAAGGGGTCGATCCTAGGGAGGTGACGGTGAATTCAGTTTTCCTAAATTAGGGAGTAGCACTCAAGTTTTACTAGCCAAGCTCCTTTTACTTTTGACAGATTTTATGATCAGTTAACACTCCTTGGCAAGAATTACTACTAATCCACTACGAAGTGGCTTAAGTATAAATTTTTAAAATTTTATTTTTAGTCAACTAGAAACGTTAATAGAAGAAAATTGATGCCAATAGTTAATACCAAATTTTTTTTTGCTAATGATTAATTCAAACTTCTCCTGGACTAGGATGCCTAAGATAATATTTTCTCGCAAATTGTATTTTTATTTGATTAATTTCTCACGGATTTAGGAAGTTTAAGCAGAATTTTTATTATTCTTATTCATTTTATACCAATTAATTTCAAATTGTAGATATGTCCTCAAACAACAAATCGTGAATATGATTCACGATTTGCTGAATTTCGGACGCTAGAGATGGAATTCTTTTTGATTTATGAAACAAATGTGATTAAAAATAGGATGGTGGCAATTGATCTAGGCTAACTGGTGTGTCAACGAACGGAAAATTCACAAGCTTAATGAGTAAAATTGGAACATAAAAAGAACGACGGCGAGCATAAAAAATGAATGCAAATTTCAGAAAATTAACTATGAAATATGATTAAAAAAATCAACGACGGATAACCTAGATGTACCAAAAGCTATCTGGGAGTCAATGTGAGCCAATCCCGAGCAACGAACGCCAAGGTTTTCTCAGATTTTAGTTGGAACTCGATGAAAAACACCAGCGTCGGATCTGCGGAATTCTGCTCCAATTTGTCTCCAAATCACTCCTGGCGATTCTTTAGTCTTGAGGGAGGCTAGGCGATCCTTCCTTCAGCTTGAACAATCAAGAATGATGAATAATTTCTCCATTTTTCTCCTTTATCGCCGCGTAATCGGAAGAACTTGTTCTTCCGATTCCATTACGTTTTCTTTCTTGCACGCGTTGCACGCAGGGCGTACAATGCATCGTTATTCGATAGAATGGTATCGCGTATGGGTTATCTTCCGTGCGTACGGCGTCGCGTGTGCGCACTTCACACGGAAGATAACTCGCCTAAAGCCATATATGCACTTAACTCGCTGCGTCGCACGCAGCGAGTTAAGCTGTACGCGATTGGCCGTCGAATGTTTGTGTGTCATGCGTGTAGTGCGCGACACGCACGGCGTGGCGCATGTGCGTGTAGCACACCAAAAATACAGCACTTCCTTATGATTGGTCCGCGCTTGTCCTGAATGCCCTGCGCTATGTAACTGATGGAGGACCATCGTGCCGACGACGACCTGATGACGACGACGACATCAGCCGGACGACCGACGACGACTCGCCAGCAGCCACGTCAGACAGCTCGTGCCGACGTCCGCAACCCGGGGTTTAAGTACTCCGGGTAGGTTCGAACAATTTATGTTTTTTCTATGTGTATTTTCTTTGCATTTCGAATTATGGATTGGGCCAGTATCGTAGGGCCCATCCTCGTCTTTATTTTCATTTTAAGATTGTATTTTGATTTTGTAAGGAGAGGTCGAACCACGTCTCATGACGGTTCAACCTCTCCCCACGTCTCCTTGGCACCCCTCCTCCCTATATAAGGGGAGGGCATGCCCAAGGGACTACTTGGAAGTTTTTGAATTGAAATTGTTTCAAGAATCTTCCCCCTATCGTAGTCGTAGCGTAGGGGGTTTGGCTAGCCCCACCTCTTCGTCGAGACCACTCCGAGGAGTAGAGCCCACGTCCTGTCCGTCGAGATCACTCCGGGCGTGACGTGTTCAACCGTACCGTCGAGATCACTCCGGTACGTTGAAGATTTTCAAGAAGCTGTTGAAATCAAGAATCGAGAGAGCACCCATCGAGATCACTCTGGGCGTCCTCGAAGGTTCGCGACGACTACGGCGCCGCGCTGCATTCGGGAAATCATCTCCAACGAGGAGAACCACCCGCGACCCACCAAGAACTCACCACGCCAGGTTCTTGGCTCTACCCATCCACCCCCCCCCCCCTTCTCCTTCATCCAGCCCATCTCGCCCACATTTCCTTGGACGCCACCCCTTCACCCTCGCTTCTTGATCATCTAACCCCATTTCTTGATCTTTCCCGCCGATTCTTGAACGCCACCCATTCTCATCCCCCATTTTCTTGAAATTCTTGATCGCCCAACCGCTTCCCCTACCCTTTCTTGATCGCCCTTTCCCCTTCCCCTGCCCTTCTTGATCGCCCAACCACCTCTTCTTGCCTTTCTTGATTGCCCTCCCCCTACCCTGCCTTTCTTGATTGCCCACCCTCCTTTCCCCTTCGTTTCTTGATTCCCAACCGCCTCCTCTTGCCTCTCTTGATCGCCCACCCTCTTTTCCCCATCGTTTCTTGATTCCCAACCGCCTCCTCTTGCCTTTCTTGATCGCCCACCCTCCTTTCCCCATCGTTTCTTGAATCTTCCTCTTCACCCTCATCGTTCTTGACCATTCCCCACCATCTTCCATCGTTCTTGACCATAACCACCCCATTCTTGCATCACCCTTTGGCTTCCCCCCCCCCCTTTTCTTGATTCGACCGCCACTTCTCCCATTGCCGCCCCGCCCCAAACCCCGATTCCCGACCACCCCGCATCATCGCCCGCGTCGGGGACCCGCTCTGTTCCGCGACCCCACGCCGCGCCGTGGACCCATTCTGCGCTGCGACTCCTGCGCCGCGCCGCGGCTTCGCCAGCGCCGCGGACTCGCGCCCAGCCGTGATCCAACCGTGCGCCGCGAGTTCGTGCCCCGCCGCGGATCCGCCAATCGCCACGGTTATGCCGCACTCTGCGCCACCGCCACTGCCAGTTGCGACCAGTGCCGCCCCGTCACTTGCGCCAAGCCACGTTGATCCCTCCCGGCATTCCGGCCTACGACAAGACGAATCCGTCCCCGGAACGCTATCTCTACGCCCGTCTTCGATACGCCGTGGACTACATATTTTAAGGTCAGCTCGTCTCCTCTCCCTCCTTAACCAGTATTATTACCTGTTCCAGTGCCGTCCTCCGCTATCGCATCCTCCGCCGCCACTCATCACTCGACGACGGATTAGGAACAAGCCACTGTTGTGGGAGCAGGACTTTCTTGAGGTAAACGGTCTGTCACTTGATCTTTAAATTCCGAACTTATCAGGGCCGTTAGACGCCCCTCTCGTCTAGACGTCTAGTGGTCTTAAGGGTCATTGGGAGTCCGACTTTCGGATCAATCTATTTGGTGATCGTCACCGTCCATCGCGTTATCTCCTTGTGTCTTAACTGCTCGATCATAAAATCTCATTGTGTTTGCATCATATCATCATTATTCCTGTGACGCGAAACGCGCCGCTCGATCCCGGCCGTCGGCGTTTCGCATCAGTAACACTCATGTGAGCGCCAAAACTGGCCCAATAAGGGCCAGTTTAAATCAAAGAAATGCTTTGTAATTAGAAAGTAACTGGAATAAATCCCAAAAAATGTTTATTCACGCCTGAAATGATTTTATTAATTTCTAAATTTTATTTAATTTGTTTGTTTTATTTTTATTTATAGAAATGAGTCGATTGATAATCTAATTTTGTTTAAAAATTCATCTTAGAAGCATTTTAAGTATAAGAACTAACCAAAATATTGATTAAAAGTATTCTTTAACTTGAAATTCAAGAAATTTATTATTTAAACCTAGAATCATGATAACATGCTTGAAAACTAATGTTCTTATGCATTAAAAGCCCAAAAATATGATGAAATGTGCACTTATTTTAGCTTCTATTTGCATGCTATCAACGAGGTCACCCTCGAAAATACTAACAGGATGTCGACCTACATCAGCGGTAGTTTTGTACTTCTCATTTTGTGAAATGATGCAAGAATGAATGTCATGATGCATGTCCCTCATGTAACGAGCAAATGAGATACTCTCCGATGAAGTCCTAGTATGAGGGTCTACGGGGGTGAGGTCTAGCGGTCGCCCCAGTATCTGGCCATAAACAATCTCAAACGGTGCACGACCTGTAGTACGGCTCACCGAAGAGTTGTAAGCAAACTCTGCAGGTGGGAGTATGCGGTCCCACGATTTAAGGTTGTCCCCAATGAGGGAGCACAATAAATTTCCTAGGCTACGATTGGTAACCTCCGTCTGTCCGTCTGTCTGTGGGTGATATGCCGAGGAAAACTGCAGCTTTGTGCCCTAAGTATCCATAGCATCTTCCAAAAATAGCTCGTAAACCTGACATCTTGATCGGACACCAGCGATCAGGGTAGACCGTGGAGCTTCAGGATCTCGTCGAAGAATAGGGTCGCTACACGCGAAGCGTCGGCGATTTTCAAACATGGTACAAAGTGTGCCATCTTTGAGAACCGATCGACAATGACTAAGATAGAGTCGTGTTGACGGGCGGTCATAGGAAGACCAAGGACGAAATCCAAGCTAACATCGTCCCAAGGACGCGCCGGTACCAGTAGGGGCTTGTAAAGGCCTGCATTCTGCTTGGTCATTTTTGCTCGGGAACACATCAAGCATCGAGAGACAATGTTGCCGACGTCCCTCTTTAAGGAGGGCCAATAGAACTGGTATTCCAGCGCAAAAATGGTTTTGTTGAGCCCCGGGTGCCCGCTAAGGCCACCTGCGTGTGCTTCCTAGATAAGGAAATCTTGTATAGAGGTGCGAGGAATGCATAACCTCTTCCCACGGAAGAGGTACCCTTCCGAGAGACAGTACTCACTGTGCTCAGTCGTCAGGCTGTTACTAACGGCCTGGAAGATCTTCCCGAAATCAGGGCAGTCGGCATAGGCCTCTATCATCTGCTCGAATCCCGTGACATGCACTCGCATCGTGTTGAGGACATAGGGGAGACAACTCAATGCGTCGGTGACCACATTGTCCTTCCCCTTCTTGTGTCGAATGACGAACGTGTAGTCCTGCAGATATTCTATCCAACGTGAATGTCGATCGCTGACCTTCTTCTGATCGTGGAGGTGCCTCAATGCACTGTGGTCGGAATAGAGGACAAACTCCTTTGGGAGGAGATAATGGCGCCAGTGTCTCAAGGACTGTACGATGGCGTAGAACTCTCAATCATAATTCTCATATCGACGCTTCGTGTCGTCCAGTTTCTCGCTGAAAAATTCAACAGGATGTCCTTCCTGGCTAAGGACTCCTCCCACGCCCATTGCCGAGGCATCACATGCAACTTCAAAACCCTTTCGAAGTTGGGTAGTCGTAGGACGAGGGCGATGGTCATAAGGCGTTTAAGCTCCTCGAAGGGCCTCTCGGCGGCCTTCGTCCACTCGAATCTGATGGGGGACCATCATGCCTTAAGGAAAATATCTTTTTTTTTTTCTGTTGTTTGTTGATTGTTTATTTTTTTTGTTGTTTGTTTGTTTGTATCTCCCCTAACATATTTGGGAATATTTCTTCCCTACATAAAGGAAATTTGCCCCTTGTAATAAAAATGGGTGAAATTGAAAAGGATTTTCAAAATGTAGCCCCGCTCAGTCGTTTAGGCATTTTAGGATTAGTTTGGGAGTTTTCTTGTGATTTTTTTTTGAGAGTTCTGGAAAAGTATGAAAATGCCACCAAGAAGATATCGTTAGGGTTCTTGCCCTTTTTCTCCTCGCCGGAGCGCCGCCGCCGACATCGCTGGTGCTGCCATCTCCACCAGCGCCACTGTCTCCAGAGGGTCCCCGTTGTCTGCTGCCGCCCTGTTCTCGCAGCCGCCCACGGTACTTGCAACCAAGGCGACCTCCACGGCCGTCTCCGCAGGCGCGAACGCCATGGCTGGTGCGGCCCCCGCAGTTGCCATGACCATTGCGGCTGTCGCGGCCGCCATGGCCCCCCTAACCGCGGCGGCCTCCTCAGCCGCCATAGCAGCCTCCACGGCCGTCCCGGCCTCCACGGCCGTCCCGGCCTCCTCGGCCGCCACCACAGCCAAGGCCGCCACAGTCGGCGTGGCCTCCGTGGTTGCCACGACCACCTCCTGTCCCTGAAGCATCAAAATCAGGTAAACGGAGAATAGGGGCCTGAGTCATTCTAAGTTTGATCTCCTCAAAGGAGTTTTGCGCATCTACCGTCCATTCAAAATGTTTTCCCTTAAGGCATTCAGTCAAGGGTGCCATGATTGTGCTAAAAATGGATATGAATCGCCGATAGAAAGTTGCTAGGCCGTGAAAACTACGAACATCATGGGTATTTCTTGGCGTTGGCCACTGGGTTATGGCGTCAATTTTGGCTGGATCAACGGATACGCCTTGGCCAGATAGGATAAAACCTAAGAACGAGACGTGACTGACAAGAAAGGAACATTTTCTTTGGTGAGCATACAACTGCTCGATTTTCAATACTTCGCAAACAAACGTAAGTGATGGAGATGATCGGGTGTGGATTTGCTATAAATAAGAATATCATCAAAATATACGACGACAAAACTTCCTATGAACGGTCTAAGTATGTGGTTCATCAATCGCTGAAAGGTACTAGGTGCGTTCGATAAACCAAAGGGCACGACTTTCAACTCATATGGTCCGTCTTTAATCTTAAAGGCGGTTTTCCATTCGTCTCCCGGTCGGATATGAAGTTGGTGATAACCGCTTTTAAGATCAATTTTGGAGAAAATTGTCGAACCTGCCATCATATCAAACATGTCGTCAATGCGGGGAATACGAAATCTATATTTGACCATAATCTTATTTATAGCTCTACTGTCAATGCACATGCGCCAACTCCCATCCTTTTTGGGGGCCAGTAGTGCAGGTACGGCACACGGGCTGAGGCTCTCCTGGATGAACCCCTTGTCCAAGAGTTCTTGGACTTGGCGTTGTAATTCTTGTACTACGTAGGGTCCGTGCGATAGTGAGGGAGGTTAGGTAATGACGACCCCAGAATGAAATCAATAGCGTGCTCCTCTTTGCTCAACACAGGCGTCCTCTCATTGTGGGATCCATCCGATAATGAGGGAGGTTGGGTAAGGGCGACCCCAGAATGAAATCAATGGCATGTTGGATATCACGCATCCGGGGTAGGTCATCGGCAAATCATTAGGGAAGACACTAGAAAATTCCTCGAGTAGTTGAGAAACCTCGGGGGGTGGCGTGGAGGAATCCTCAGAGGAGTGATCAGGTATCATGGCCAAGCACATAGTCATTTCACTATCGAGTTCCTTTTGAAATTGATAACTGCTAATGACACACACGCCTACGGATGGAGATTTCGGTGAGGCTCTCTACGGACTATGAGTGCAAGGATGCCATGTGATCTTCTTACCCTGAAGAACAGGTATTGCTCCGACCATAGAGGTGTACATCATTATCATACAACCAAGGACGGCCGAGGATAATGCTGCCCACCTTCATGGGTAAAACATCACACAATATCTCCTCTTCATAGGATTCAACCTTCAAAGGGAGACGGCATTGGCTCTGATGGCGCAGCCCCGACGACAACCCCGGATACGCCTTCGGAGTCGTCACCGTCATCCCCCACAACACCAGCTCCAGCCCCGGTTACATCTTCGGAGACGTCACTTCTGCCTTCGACAGCACCGACCGTTCGCATTCAGCTCGCTAGGCAAACCAAGGCGACAGTACGCACGCCCAGATTCAAGTATCCCGGGTAACGAACTCTTTATCTTCATCTTTACCTCTGCATTTACCCGTTGTTTTCGGTCTCGTACTTCATCTTTCGTGTTTTCTTACGCACTGTGATCACATGTACGGAGGGAGGTTCGACCCTATAAGGATCTCCCCTCCCCCCTCCCTGTGTTCGTTTTGTTCTCTTGGTCTCCCTTGCTGTTTACTCCCTTGGTCCTAGGTCATAGGATTTCCCTTTATGTTATCCTTGGTTTTCTTTTGCTTCTTCTTTTGGTGTAAGCAGGTCACCCCACTTCCCCCCTATATAAGGGAACAGGGTTGCCCTAAGCCAGATACGATGTTTTTTCTTTGATGAAAGAAAATTTCCTCTCGTTGAGTTTGAAAAGTTGAAAGCTCTTTCATGGAGATTAGGGTTGTGACCAGTTGAAGAAGAAGACAGGAGGAAGAAAAAACAAGCAAAAGACGAAGAAGCAGTCGAAGAGGAAGCAGAGGAGAAGGTTCAGAACGAGAGGAGGACGCCTGTGTCGTCGTGTGCCCCTGCGCTGTTCACGCACACCATCCGTGCGCCGTAGTGCCGCTCACGCCGCTGCTCGCGCGCCCAGCGCAACAGCACGCCGGCCACGCTGCCACGTGTTGCTGCTCCATCCACGCGCCCTTACGCCGTTGTTCCTCGCCTGCATCACCATTGGGGTCCCCCCGGTGTTCCCGCAAGAGAAACTTGCCCCGCCTGAGTCTCCCTGGCCACTAGTGCTCCTCTATGTGTCGTGGGATCGAGCTACGCCCGTTCGACCAGCCCCACGTCGTTGCACCATCGAACGAACGCCCCACCCCGGACTCGTCCGCGCGAACTCAGCCCTGCGTCATCTGGCCTCCCAGCTCCCGCGGCCCAGCTCAGGCCAATCTGCCCTTTCGCCGACGCGCCTGCACCCGTGGCCGAGGAAAGACATCACGTTCGCCGTCCCCAAGCAGACAGCGCCTCTAAAGTCTGCCGTTGGTCACGACTTTCTGTGCTGGTAGTCTCGCCTTTGTTTCTGCTAGTGGTGGACGAGCCACGCCAGCGAGTCCTCCCTCGCGTTGCGAGCATCCACGGCACCGCGCACCCTCCTCGTCGCTCGCGGTGCGTGCCACGCCATTTGGGTGACGCCCTCACGACTTCACCTCCCCACTACCGCGCCGCCCCAACCTGCCGCAATCGCTTGGCGTCGGTCAACCACTGGAGAGCCCTCCGCTGCTGCCACCGCCGACGCTGAGAACGACCTCCGAGCCCACGCAAACGAGTGGCGCATCCCAATCTACCAATAGGTACGCCGTCCTCACCGCTTTGTCTTTTATTTCTTATAATACCTTTTCGTTGCCTCCACCGCGCTCGGGTTAGACGTAGGTGAGCGTGAAAGGACGAGCAAAAATTATGACTTAGTGAGTGTCTCTCCTGGTTTCGGAACGAGTCGGTTTGCCCGCATCGTGTGAGCAAACCCTGGCGGGAGTCCTCCCGTTTGGCGCCGTAGCAACCTCGTCCATCCGGACGAGGGTCGGAAGGTCCCCCACCTGTCTCCGGGCGACCCCATCGACCCCCCGATCGTCGGCCTCTCTGTGTTCGTCGGCAGCTACACGTATGACATCCCTACCCGATCATTTCATAATAGGTCACCCTCGTACGAGACCCGAGCCCGACGAAGCCCTTGAGTGTCCGTCGCGCATCGACACGAACTCAACACCGTGAGTCCCTTCTCGGTGACGGCCGGACTTCGTCAGCGACGTGGTCCTACATCAGGCTCTTCACAGGGATGGAAGTAGCATCGATCCAAAACACAAAATATGGGTAAGGGTAATCAATCAAAGGTAATCCCAAACGTGATGTCATAACATCGGAGCCGACATTAATACAACTACCACTACCTACGATCGTTTTACACATCTTATGACCAATTTTAAAATACGTGTAAAATATGGATGTTCTCAATGTGGAATTATCAGTGGAAGGCTGAGTAAGGTTGCAACGGACAATCCCTCTAACTAACGAAGATGGATCGTGACGAGGAAGAGATGGTGGACAGTCCGTGATGCCAATGAAACTCACTAATCCGTCATCAGGCACAAATTCGTCGACAACATAACTCTCAACTCTATACTCCTCCTCATCAATAAGTGGCTCGTCTACGGCGGGTTGCTATCAAAGGGCTCCTGTCCTATGTGTAAGGCTCGTGACAGACCTTGGGAAGCTCTATGGCCACGACCCTGGCATTTGAAATAAGTCATGCCAGAGGGACCGACATGTGCAGGATTGGACTGGGAGGGGCTCTAGTTGTGGAATCAAGGGATTACGAGGTACGAGCCTTTGGCATAGTAGTGGATGGCGTCGGAGCTGGTGGACGTTGTTCGGTCGGAGTGTGAGTGGAAGTAGGAACTAATGGTGGTGCTGCCAGAAGGCCTAAGGGTGGCTTGCGCTGGGCCACACGATTGGAATAAGAGGGATTGGATGAGTGTGACCGATCTGTGAGAGTAGGATGATTGTACACGGGAGTATGGTACAAATTCTGACATAGCTCTAGGTCTTCAACAATCTGATAAGCTTGCTCTAGGGTGGCGGCTTTGCGGACAAGTAATTCTGTTTCTAAATAAGGATTAAGACCAGTTCTAAAATGAGAGATAACAACTCAGAGACTCTCCTCAACTCGACACCTCATATAGAATTCTTCGAATTGAGTAATGTACTCGGAGACCGGACGTCTACCCTGCTGCAGTTTATGCCATTGATCTAGGAGATTGTCTAAGTAAGCTAGTGGGACGTATTTCTCACGCAGTTTGTCCTTCATTTGGGGCGAAGTATCTAGGGGTGCCTCAAGACGGTTATAAATAAAAAATTCGAGATTTTCCCAAAAGATTTTCACTTGCCCCCCTAATCTCATCTCGGCATACTGGACTTTCTACCACTCTAACATATTGTACCACTTAAAATAACTGTTTAATTTAGACTCCTAATCAAGATACTCCTTATGGTCTCTAGATCCCTCGTAGTGTGGAACATCGACTTTGACGCTACGCTGAATCTGCTGTGATGTAACACAAAGTCACCGGATCGATCGGCTAGTGTTACACCACAACAAAAATCTATAAGCTCGCTAGATGCTATAGAACTATGATGATGAAAGTTTTTGTGACAACGACAAGTACAAAGTAACGCGAAGAATTTTCAACGAGTAGCTAAGTTGGCGAAGTTTGGTTGACCACAATCGACTTCCCAACGTCCCTTTGGACCAAATCCGAACGGGTGAGACGAGGGATAGTTCAACTATCCAAAAACGTCCAATGTTCCCCGAAGGAAATAATGCACTACCATGAGAAGGAATGAACTATATACTCTCTCTAAGGGTTTTAGACGTGCCTTAACGGGGTCATCTCTCGAGGCACAAACATAACAAGACGAATATTGTAAGAAGTAACGATTTGCAACGAAAGGGATACGATGATTCCTACAAACCTGGCAATTCGTCAAGGGTCCACCAATGTCGACATCAACCATGATAGTGGATGTGTAGAGAGAAGAGGTAGGCGGGCGAGGTATGAAGACGAGTCTGTGGGCACTCGCGCCGGCGCGAACACGTACGTGGCGCGTCAAGCAGTCATTGATGCGGTGCAGGTGTTGACACGATTGAGATATGGTGCACCAGACAACAATGGGTGCAGGAGGAGGTCACAGGATTGCCGACGGTCACAGGTTTAGGCACAGACGGAGCGCAACCATGGGCACCGTGAACCAAGCTGCTGCCGACGTGTTTGGAGGCACGGTCTTGACCTGGCGCTATTGACGGGGTGCAGACCGAGCGCACCCAAGGAACAACACCGGGCAAATGCGGACGCGGGAGAAGGGATACGGCTTTGGTGGGCTGCAGTCAAGAGCAGAGAGCACCGTACGCCAGGCGAGGCGCGAGCGCAAGAATTGGTGCACCCGAGGGAGGATGCACCGACGGCTGCAGGTGAAGGCGGTAGGCACGGTACCAACGACTGCAAGAATGGGTGGTAGGGCGAGGGAGGCTGTGGAACTCGATGCTTGGAGGCTGCGGGCACGGGGGAAGGACGCGGCGTGCTGGAAGGTTGCAGGCGCGGCCGCAAGCACAGTCGATCAGCGGCGTTCTCGACATCAAGGTCCTGGAGGAGGGTGAGGACAAAGCTCCAAGAACTCTCTAGGGACCACATTCTTGATGATTCTTGTAACGTAACTGCCAGGAGTTGATCTTGTTGATGAAGAAGTACTTGACGAACCGAAGGGAATTGTGGCTTCCACGCGATTGCCTTCATGGAGATAACCATGTATACCACAACCTGAATGATCTAGCACTAATTCTAATTCTATTCTCTAGGCTAAGTCTAGGGAAATGAACAACAATGTACTTGGATTTCACAACAGGCTTGTTCATCCTCTTGGGCATGCCGTCCTTATATAGGGGTACGGGCATGCCCAATTTGGCACAACTTGAGAAAACCATCTCAACACGAGCGGTTTTCCCCTAAAGCGAGAAAAGAAAATAAAATAAACGAGATGGACAAGGCCAAAACACGAACAGCCTGGTCCATAATCCAACGATGAAATTACAACAGAGATGCGAAGAAATTAAACGAAGAAAATTAGAAAGCAGCTCTAACTCTATTTTGAATACTTGAATGAAGCGTCGCAGGCGTCGGCTCGAGTGGCTCGTTGTGGCTGTTGGCGGCTGATAAGCCGAAAATAGGGATGAAAATTACGCGAGTTTTTTAGCCCTTGTCGTTGTGAATTTTTGGCTTATGCAATAAAATTTAGAAAACTCTACTTAATATGTATAGTGATAAGTATGAGTGTCGTCCAAGGGATGCAAGTAGGAATTTCAATTTGATTTTATTTTTTTTGTGTTTTAGATCCTAATTAGAGTGAGTTTGATCTTTAATGAGGATCAAGTCACCCTAATTAAGTGAGAATTTAGAGAGGGGGATAGAAGAGATGAGAAGACTAGAAGAATTAAGGGCTCTAAATTTCCTTCTTTGATCCTAATTACAGGATCCAAGAAGTCATTTAGAGAGGTTGAAAGAGGGTTCTTAAAATGAGTTGGGTTGATTTTTTGCAGATTGATAATTCAGAACTAAAATGGGGAAATTGAGAATTCTAAGAATTAAAACTAAATTTTTTTATAATTTTTTTGTAATGCAATTGAATGCCCTGGTAAAATTTCTCAATTTCTCCTCTCAATCCTAATCAGGGCTTGTACATGCCGCTCAAGCCAAGCGATTTAGAAGTTCAGACTAGAATGGAGATGAAGAAACAAAAAACTTAACCTATTTCATTCAAAATGCACAAAAGTTTGAATACAAAGAAAGAAAAAAAATACCAAAACTGTTGATCCAGGCTGGGACTCCTCTCTGTCTTGCAGCTGTGATGAAGCACCCTCCAGAATGAGCCCCTCCTCTCAAAATTCAGCTTTTATACCTAGGTCACATGGTGAAAATCACCATTTTACCCCCGTTTAGTAATTAATTTTTATCTATCAATGTAGGCTAGATCTGAGCTAATCCATACAAAAATCATCTCAATCGGACATCAGGATCAAAAGTTATTAATAAATCAATTTTAAACCAATTTAGTCCACTGGATTTAAAATTTATTTATTTATTAATACACGCAATGACGTGTCGACTTCCCATTGGCTGCTGCGTTTCAACTCCTTTGGCGGGCACTCTCTCATCGCGCCACGTACCCCTGACGAGAGAGTAAAAAAACAATTAAATTTTCGTTAGTGCGCATTTTGCGTACGTTTTGATACGCGCGCACACGTGGGTGTTTTCATTCCTTTGCCTACTTGTGTGTCGCCACGTCACCGCCCGTGCACGCGCATTGTATGCGCCGCACGGGCGGTGAACTTACCTCCTGCCGCATACACATGTGCGATCGCCGTTGGATTTTTATCCAACAGCTAAAGTTGCGCCACGTCGACAAGGCGGGAGGTCTTTGCATTTTTTTTCAAGAAAGCCCTTAATAAAACAACCAATTGTAAACGAACACCGCCTAAAAATATTCGTGTATATGCCCTTTTGGCACTCTCTCTCCTCTGATTTTCTCTAAAATTAATAATGCAACTGCAAATAAACCCTGAATGATTTTAAATTGGATCTTTACGCCTGCCGTGGCGACCGAGAGCTGTTTTCAGGGTCTTTTTGCAACGAAACGTTGCAAAAAGGCCCCGAAAAGTCTACAAATTGCATAAATACATTTTTTTCTCTTATAAATATGCCCTTTTTTAATAGAATAAATGCATTTCTTCTTGAAATAAATCCCAGAAAATTCCTTAAAATTCGTAAAAAATTCTAGAAAATTCTAGAAAATTCCCTGATTAATTCCCATGTTGATAAATTTCAAAATAAACTTTTTAATGTGCCATTTTCATCCAAAAATAATTATTTCGAGCTTCAATAAATCCTTACAAATTCATATAATTAACAGAAAATTAGGGAAAAATCAGAAATTACTTGGAAGCATTATTTTCGTGTAAATATATGATAACAACCCAATTTTAAGCCTTTTAAATGCATAAATCATGCTAATAACATGAAATAAAGACCGAAATTAGGGTGTTATCAGCGGCGGGCTGTCGTGCTGTCGAGATGGTTCCCCATCATGCTGCCATTGGTTGTTGTGATCAGCACGGCGTTGATCACGAGGGGGAACCACATCCTCGGGTGGGTAAGGATCGTCCCTGTCCGGACGATTCCCGTTCCATCCACGATATCTATCATCAGGCGAATAAGGATCATTCCGTGGGGGATGATTCCTATCTCACTCTAGGATCCTCTTCTCCGGTGGATGGTAATCGTCTTGGGGTAAAGGATTTCCATCATGCGCCGGGGCTCTATCCATAGGCGGATATAGGGATCGTTCTGTGGGGGACGATTCCTGTCCTGGCCTAGGGTCCTAGGCTCGGCCGAATAGTGATCGTTCCGTGGGAGACGATTACCATCATGGACCAAAGTGCAAATCTCAGGAGGAATCTGATCGTCTCGCTCGGGACGATTCTGATTTCGGCTCCCGGACCTATCCTCGGGTCGTATAGGATCATCCTGGTCACGATGACTCCTATCATGAGTTCGAGGTCTGGAATCAGGCGGATAGTAGTCTTCGCAATCCGGTAATGGCGGTCACGACCTCTATTCTCGAGTTGGTAAGTTTGTTCGCTTAGCGCATCAATCGAACTTGTTAGACGGTTATCCATATTGGTAATTCATGTACTCACATCACGAAAACCATTTTGGACAACGTCTAATACGTGATCAATGTCCCCTTGAGAGGAGGTCGGTGGGGCAGATGATGACAACTCGTGGACAAGGAGGGACACCTCACGACCATCTTGGGGTTGGTTTGTCATCGGAGCGGAGACTCGTTTGCCTGAACGCAAATGCATGCAATGGGACTGACTAATGACGACGTCTATGTTGGCGGAAATGAGTGGGCTATATATACAGGCCTTGGAGGAAAGAGAAAATGACGAGAAATTAGAGACGAGAAATTAAATACATGCTTCATGTCACGCCAAAGGACAGTTGTTGATCTGCCTCTAGCGACGTGTCATCACGCGCGTAGGGACGTGCGTGGGTGGAGACGTGCATGACGACGGTTGTGGCGTGTCTGTGGCAGAGATGTTGACTTTGGTTGACTTTGTCGTTGTGTCCGTAGTGAGAGTGTTGACTTCGGTTGACCGTATCGACGCGTCCAATGATGATGTGTTGGCGTCCTCGCATCATTCTTAACATTGCATAAATCATCTTGATCAATACCATCATCTTGCCTCACTATGACATAATATGTGCCGCCGATCCTGACAGATATCATATTACATCAGGGGAACTCGCCATACATCTTCACTCTCACTCACACCATGTTGACCTCCCTTGGTTTCTAGTTGGGGATTTCAACTGCATACGAACAGTCAGCGAATGCCAGGGAAGGCGCCTACCTCGGCCAAGTTCTATGCAAGCGTTCAACGATTTTATCCACCAGACATCACTCGTGGGGCCTCCTACCATTGGAGAGAAGTGGACTTTGTGTAATCCACGTCAAGCCGATCCACAGATGTACCAACGGATCGACCGTTGTTTCACCAATAGCACGGTGCTGATGCAGTGCACCATCGTGATTGAGATCCTCCCGAGATATTATTCGGATCACTAACTGATCCTCCATCTCCTGGATTCAAGCGATCGAGTTCGCCGCCCCCCATTCCGCTTTCGAGCCATGTGGTTAGAGCATAACGACTTCCGTCATTTTGTACACAACCATTGGCATAGAATGATCTCGACATCACCTATGGAGAACTTCAGCTATCACCTAAGGAATCTCAAACTCCACCTGAAGTGGCGGAATTGACATATCTTTGGAGATGTCCACACGCTAATCAAAACACTCAAGATGGAACTATCGGCCGTCGAGCGATAGTTGCAAGATGTTTGGACGGACGAAGTGGGAGAGTGCCACATTCGACTTAAGGAGCAGCTTGAGAACGCTATGCGACGCTAGGAGATTTTCTATCGCCTGAAATTGCATATCCAATGGCTATGCGAAGGTGATAGAAACACACGTTTCTTTCATGCTTCAATCTGTCACAGAGCCAAGCCCAATTATACGACTCTCCTAGAGACGCATAATCAGGACCCCGCCCAGCTGGCAGACGCAGGAGTGGCGTTTTACCGCTCTCTCCTATCCTCACAACCAATTGTGGTGAATGAGGACCTTCTCACCTCTATCCTTCACTTGGTGACCAACCAGGAAAGTGCCCTCCTCACAGCCCTACCCACTCGAGTAGAGATCAAGGAGGTCATCTTTTCCTTGGCTAGGAACAAAGCCCCCGGACCAGTTGGATTCTCAGCATAGTTCTATATGGCTTGTTGGGACATTGTAGGCACCGATTTAATGCTCGCTATAAAGGAAGTGTTTACGCGTAAAGTCTTCCCTTGTAGTTGGAAATCTACTTTTTTGGCACTCATACCAAAAGTGGCTCCTCCAACTACCTTCCGAGACTTTCACCCCATTAGTCTTTGTAATGTATGCTACAAAGTTGCATCCAAAATCATTACTAACAGACTAGGGAACTTCCTTGAGCGATTCATCTCGCCTGAGCAGTGTGGTTTTGTCAAGGGTCGACAGACCCATGAAAACATCATGCTCGTGCATGAGCTAGCCCAATCCTTGGACGCTCATATTCGGGGCTCAAATGTCATCATCAAACTGGATATGGAGAAGGCGCTCATGTTGCATCGCTTTGGTTTCAACACTGAGTTCATCGATCTTGTCGATGCTTGCATAAGAGAGAATCATCTCTCTTTTGATGGATGGAAACTCCACTGGATTCTTCACGGCCACGAGAGGTCTCCGACATGCGATCTTATCTCGCCTACCCTTTTCATATTGATGGAAGAGGTGTTTCGTCGATCGCTCACCCGTGCAATCGATCACGGCATCATCCCACAGTACTTTACGAAAAGGGGATGCCCGATCTTCTCACATTCTCTATTTGCAGACGATGCTATCCTCTTCCTCAATGGATCTAAAAAATCCATTAAGGAACTTATGAGTGTCCTCCCGGCCTACGAGCAAGCTTCGGGCCAGCTCGTAAATGCCTCGAATAGTAGCTTTATAGTTGGTCCTTCCACTACTATAAAGCGCACTTAGATCATCTAGCACTATACTCGATACTCACGAGGATGTCTTCCTTTTGAGTATCTTGGATGCCCTATCTTTTTGGGACCCGCGAGGCATCATTACTTTGATACCTTGTTGGGTAAACTCCTAAAGAAACTAGAGGGATGGAAACTCTGTTTCCTATCACCTGGTGGGCGTATCCAACTTATTCGACATGTCCTCATGAGTATCTTATTGCACATCCTTGTGGTTCCTTCATTGTCTTCTACGTTCCTCTACTGAGTGGAACAACTATGCGCATGTTTCTTGTGGTCAGGTCACCTCGAAGGAGAGTACCGCCACCATTAGGTTTCTTGCGAGAAAGCATGTCGGCCAACGGATGAGGGGGGTCTAGGGATCAGACGCCTCACGGCTGTCCAGGAGATGCTCCAAAAGAAGCTCGTATGGCGATTGCACACTTGATGTAGGACGACTATGGTATGGACGACTAAAGGACTGGACGACTAGGTTGACGGGGTGACTATGGGCGGCTATGGATGGTTCAGATACAGGATGGATAAAATAGCCACAGAAATTCACACGGTCAGATTCACACTTTAAAACCGATGAAAATCTGGTGGTGCAGCTCCGACCCTTATCGAGGGGGGGAGTATTGTCTTCCCCCACCGCGACGATGCCTAAGCACTAAAATGAATACCAGAATTTGCGTCGTGAAGGAACACTCGAGAAAGAGAGAGAGGAAAAGGAAAATCCAAACCAAATCTAATTCAGACGGCTGTGGAAACTTCTCGAGAAAATACTGGGCGGAGAACTCTTCGACACCAAGGAGTTCGAACGTACCTCGGCACCATGGTGCGTGAAGAGGTTGTGGGAAATTCTTGGCGTTCTGGGTGTGTGTGGATGCGTGAGATTCCGATAGAGGGCGAGACGAACAGATAGTGCAAACGAACACGGATGGAATAGGCGGGTGCGATCAACGTCCAGGGCAGCCTGGGCCTGCCCTGGTGGGGCGACCTGAGGTTGACCTTGGGCGGCCCTAGCAGGGGCTGCCTGGGGCGGCCTGGGGCTGCCCTGTTCGGGCAGCCTGGGGCTTCCTTGGGCGCCCCTGGCAGGGGTTGCCTAGGGCGCCCTGGGACTGCCCTGTTGGGGCGGCTTGGGGCGTCTTTAGGTGACCCTGGTAGGGGCTCCTAGGGGCGGCTTGGGGCTGCCCTGTTGGGGCGGCCTGGGGCGTCCTTGGGCAGCCCTGGCAGGGGCTGCCTAGGGTGGCCTGGGCAGCCTTGGGCGGCTCTATTGGGGCGGCCTGGGGTTGGCCTTGGGCAGCCCTGGCTTGAGTGGCCTGGGCGGCCTAGGGCAGCCCTGTTGGGGCGGCCTAGGGTGGGTCTTGGACAGCCCTGGCAGGGGCGGCCTGGGACAGCCTTGGGTGGCCCTGGCTGGGGTGGTCTGGGCAGCCTTGGGTGGCCCTGGCTGGGGTGGTCTGGGCGTCCTTGGGCGGCCCTGGCAGGGGCGGCCTGGGTGGCCTGGGCTGCCCTGTTGGGCGGCCTGGGGCTGTCTTTGGGCGGTCGTTCAGGGTGGCCCTAAGGCGACCTTGGACATGCGACCAAGGTTCCTAGGGTAGCCTAAGAGGGCGTGAAGAGAGAAAGAGAAAAGAGAGATGAGGGAGAGGAAGGAGGAAGAGGAGGGTGGAAGAGAGAATGCCGGCAAAGGGATGCAACAACGGCGACGGCGACGGCTAGGGTTTGAGGAGATAGGGAGGGAGGCTTGGGCAGTCCTCCAAGAAGAGTTAAACAAAAACTAGATTCTTAAATTATGACTGTCTAAGTGTTTCTTGAAAACAATGGCCTATATATACAGGCCATGGAGGAAAGAGAAAATGACGAGAAATTAGAAATGAGAAATTAAAGACGTGCTTCATATCACGCCAAAGGACAGTTGTTGATCTATCTCTAGTGACATGTCATGACGCGCGTAGGGACGTACGCGGGTGGAGACTGCGTGACGACAGTTGTGGCATGTCCGTGGTGGAGGCGTTGACTTTGGTTGACTTCGCCGTTGAGTCCGTAGCGGGAGTGCTGACTTTGGTTGACTATATCAACGCGTACGATGGTGATGTGTAGGTCTCCTCACCATCACCACCTCATAATCATTATTGGGTAGTCTCATTTACGCCAAGTATGGCGAGTGGGCCCATCGAGAGGTTGTTATTTGGGGCCTTCGGCGATAGCGGACGTGGTAGCGCCACTTGCTTCAGCTTGCCCAGGTCACCCGTTGGCACATTAGCCGAGGCGAGATTAGCGCCTGGTTTGAAACTTGGCATGTGATTAGCACAAACTAAGGGGTACAATTTGATTGAGAGTCGTTTGTAAGGATAGTTAAGTACCAATCAACAATTTAATTTCCTTACTAGTAGTATTTTAGTAAATCGATCCTCAGGAGCTAGGTAGTTAGTTAGAAAGATTTTCAACTAGTATTGCAAGTTCAAGATTCATATAACCTTTTTTGTAAAGCTTTTAGTGATTATGAAGGTAAATGTTCAATTAAGAAGGATGATATGAATTTTACCAAGTGTAAAAAAATTTCCGTAGAAAGTTTAGATTGAAAATGATTTTTGAGAATTTTTTCAGAATTTTTTATTGTCTCTAGAGAGAGATAAAAAATTCTGAATTAATTGAATGGAAAAAAGAAGAGGAGGAGAGAGATAGCGCACAAGCCTGGGCGCTTCCGCCACTGCTTGTGCGCTGGGCTTCGCCGCTCCGCCGCGCGCGGAGGTCCTCTCACGTGCTATGGACCAAAATGACTATATCTGGAGTTCCAGATATCGGTTTGACACGTGTGAGTAGGCGTTGGAAAGTTTGAGACGTTGGCTATCTGCCTAAGTATAGCCAAGAAGCTTAAGAGAATTCTAAAAGGAGATAGGGTGGAAAGAACAGCGTAACCTTTTTGTCACACCACAAATGGCCCAAGATTGTTGCTCCAACTCCCTACCAACTGGCTTCAAGATCCAGGATGCTTCTAGAAGACTCCTTGCACCTTCTGAATGAAGATGGACCTAGGAACAAGCTCAAGAAAGACACAAAGTAAAGAAAACAATACTCAATTCTTGGATGCCCTCAAAGAGGGTGAGGGGGGCCCTTTTATAGGGGTACATGTGCTTGTTTCAGTCATTCTTGGTGGTTGGATCATGGATGAACGTCCAGGATTGATTTCTTGAAGCTTCAATCCAGATGAACAGACCCCAACCAACCAGTTTCTTTCCGCCCAGGTCAATTTGGAGGGAACATAACAAGTTGGTTAGAGTTGGTTAGAGTTTGTTACAAATCATCTCTAGCCCTTGGATTTGGGCTGGAATGGATGGATGGATGGGTTCCACCTCATGGATCCTGGCCTGGATCTCGACCTTGGGCTCTCATCCAACCAGGATCTGCCATCTGGAGTCACCCCCATATGTCTTGGTCAACCTGGAAGCCTCCAAGGACATCCTAGAAGGTCTCCTTCAAGCTCCTTTGCACCAAGCCTATCAATTGAGTCAGCTCCACTGGTCAGCGTGTATCTTTTTGATCTCTGCTCCTTTTGACTTGAATTTTTGTCCCAAGCTTTCAGACTACTTTCTTGACTTTCCCATAAAATTTCGTAATTTTATGACCATGAAAAGTCAACCTTGACATGAAAAGTCAACACACTAGGGAAATCGTTAGATTCATATCCCACTTGACTCAGTGAGTCAAGTGGGGGTTAGAAATATCCCTCAAATCCAATTAAGAGTAAATCCAGAACTGTTTAACTTGTGAAATTCATGTCAAATCCTTGATGGAAACACTAATTAAGTAGAAATGTAAGTTTTTTCATCTTTAGGGTAGTGAAAAGGCATGATCTCATTACTATGCAAAAACAAGCAGTTTTGGCAATGATGTACTTACTTTTAGAAGATATAAGATGATTAATGCATGGAAATAACTACCCTTATTTGAGTTTATCAAATTTCCCCCAGCTTAAAATGTTGCTAGTCCCTAGCAGTTCCAAGGGGAAGATACATTCTAGGATTGTTGACTTTTGAGCATCTTCTTCAAAGACTTTTTAAGGAAATTCCCCTAGTAGAAGAGTCATTCAGGAAATTTTTCCACTCAAGTCAGTATATGGGATGAAGATCTTTCTCTCAAGAATCCAGACTCCTGTATGGGATAACGAATATATTCATGGTCATGTAGAGAAGAACAAGGTTTCAAAAATATTTTCCCCACCCTAATTTTATGAGAGTTTTTCCTTTGGCTTGTAAGAATCACTTGGGCATGTGGCTAGTAGAGCTGCCCTCTACAATCTGCTAGAGCATTATTTTTTCCAAAAAAAATGTGAATTGCCTTCTTGCATGACACTTATTTGCGGCCAAGCCACTTATTCAATGTGTCTTTGCATTGTGCTTCACTTATTCAAAGGTATGCAGATGTATTGGGGTGAACATGCATGACACTTATTTGCGGCCAAGCCACTTATTCAAGATACATGTGTCTTTGCATTAGGTTCACTCTACAGCATAGTTCCCATGAAAATAATACTTGCCTTAAGGTGTTTTTGCTCTTTATTATAGGGTGGGTCAAAGAAGGGTTGAGATCAGAACTTGAAAATCAGATTTTTGTTTGAGATATGAATACTTCCATCATCTACCAAACTGGAGTCGACGTTCCCTTAGAGAATCTTGCCCAATATCTAAAGACTGAGTTGGCTCTCTTCTAGGTGATCTTATCAGGGAGATACTACGAAGTCTTTCTTCTCCTAGACATGCTATTTCCCTTTAGGCTCATGGCTGAGGATGCTAGCCAACATTTCTTTCTTAGAGTATATAGAAATGTAAAATCATGTTTTCAAAGAAAAATCATTTAATGTCATGTTCTACCGACTGGAACCATGTTCTCCCCCCTATTTGATGCATGCAATGTCCCTATTGCATAAAAAAGTAAAATAAAAGGAAAAGAAAAGTGCAAACTGTGCATTTATTCGTGTTATTGTTCATTTCCCCAACGTGCTGATCGCTTTATTCCTGAAAACAAACCACTACTAAAAGAAAAAGGTTAATAAGAAATGCAGATTATTTATTTACTTGGGGATTCCACTAGACAGATATGCAATTGCTCTTTAACAGGTTCATCTTGTAGATAGGGCTTAAGCCGTATCTACAAGAAGAGTAGTGCCCACCTCCTAGACTTGAATAGCAGAACCTCGAACTGTCCTTTTGTTCCTTTTTGTTCAGGTAAAGTGAGGATTTGAGGTCTAATCCTAGGTCTGGAGGTTTAGGAGGGAACGTTGGTTCGTCTTCTTTGTTATAAAGATCCTCTGCTCCTAAGGGATGCGTTTTGAGTATACATTTACCTTCAGCATCTATTTCAGAAAAACTGATTTTTGCTTTCCTTCTAGGATGCTTTAAAGGTCTATTGATATTCATCTGAGAATTTTCATCCCCTATTTTCAAATCCACTATTCCTCTTTCAAAGTGAACTAGGATAATTGGAACTAGGCTTAGAGCTTCCTTAACATTCACTTTAGTTACAATAAAATCATTAAGGAGGCTACATTGTTTTACTTTAATCACCATGTCCTCTAATAATCTTGAAGGCCTCCTAAGTGATCCATCAGCTAATAATAAGTCCATGTAGGTGTCTTTTAACTCCCCAGTTTTATATTCATCAAAGACGGCTTTAGGTGTAATGATAATACTAGTTCCGATATCTAAGAGTATTCTAGTAAATCTCCTTCCTCTAATTTTGCAACTTATCAAACGAGATATATGATATTTTAATTTTGGTGGTATTTCTCTGAGAAAGCTGGATGAGCTCACTATCATCTTTGCTTCCTCCCTTTTCCTCTTAGGGATGCATAAGTCATTGATATATTTTTTGAAAAAGGGTGAGCTATCTATCATATCTTTCACACAGATTTTTATGATGGCATCATGAATGTAATCAGTGATTTGTTTATCATATTCTAGGATGGTCTTAGGTATTTTAAGAGCAGTGGGATACATGACAGGTGAGGAAGACGGATCTAAGAGGGCTTTACATGGTCTAGGTTCTTCCTCATCTACCTTTTCATCTCCTCTATCCTTCTTTGGATCCTGAAGTTCTTTGTCATTTCTTAATTGAGAAATGGATTGAATATCTTCTTGATCCACCTCTATGTTTTCTATTTCTAAATCATGAACTTCACTATCAACTACACAAATATTTATAGGATTAATGCAAGGTTGTGTTGAGAAATGACCTGAGTGGGAGTTGGAGTCAATTCCCTTACCTCCGATTTCGCCTTGGTTGTTTTGAAGAGTGCCCACCAGAACCTTGATCTGCTGCTGATTTTCCATGGTGGCTTTAATTTGTAGCTCCATCATATGCGCTAATCCCTGAATCATGGAACTCATTTTATCTAGAGAGTCACTTGTACCTTGATTATTTGTTGCTTGGGCATTTGGTGCTTGATAAGGAGATTCTTGAAACTTAGGCTGTGGGGGCCTAGCGTAGGGAAGACCATGCTAGACAGGTGGTCGAGCTTGAAATGTGGGCTTGGTGGATTGGTTGAAGACAGGTCTTTGATGAAAGGCTGTAGAGTGTCGTTGCTCATTCCATGGTTGTTGATTAGAGTAGATCACCTGTACTTCTTCCTCCTGCTGGCATGCTCCATCCTCATGATCTTTGCTGCCACACATTGAACAAATCTTTGCCAGGACTAATGGTGAGTTATTCTGCACTAGTCCTTTTACTATGGTGGTTAGCTCTTTTAATTGCTCTTGGACCCCCGTATCATCTCTTTCTTGAACAGATGATACATTTCTCCTAATTCTTCTTCAATTATTGCTTGAATTAATTTTTTGCAAGTCAATCTCAGCAACTCTTTCAATAATTTCCATCACCTCATCCTCATATGCATTATAAAAATATCCTCCAGCTGATTGATCTACTTTGAGTTGGTTCACCTCACTTAATCCTTCATAGAAAATTTTAGCTAACTTGGACTCCTCTATGTTATGGTGAGGACATTTTCTACATAAATCATTGAACCTCTCCCAAGCCTCACTAAAATTTTCATCTTCATGTTGACAAAAATTCTCAATCTCTCTAATGCATGCCTTAGTTCTAGAATGAGGAAAAAAATTAAGTAAAAATTTATTTTCAATTTCTTCCCAGCTAGACAAAGTTACTCCCAATTTCATATACCAATCCTTCGCCTTGTCCTCTAAAACATGATGAAAGTAAAACATCTTAACATGATATGTTGAAATTCCGGGCATGCATTGAGATGAGCAAATCATGGTATAATTGTCTAAAAAATAATATGGATTTTCATGGTACTTTCCAAAAAATTTAGGAAGAGAATTAAGCAAGGTATTGTCGACTTTAAATCTAACCCCTTCTGGAAGATCTAAAGAAATAGATGTAGATTTTCTTACAGTCTTTGGATTTACTTGCTCTAACAAGGTCTTTCTTTGAGGATTGCAAGGAAGTTCGCACCTATGCTGATCTTGACGATTTCCTTCCATCCTGTTGCTGTATCTTTTTGTAAGATCTTCGTGAAGTTTGTTCTCTTCTTGATATTGTGTAATGGAAGTCTTCTTTTGGGACCTGGTTAACACAATCAACTCAAGGAGAAAAGGTGAGAACACACCTGTTAAGGGTAAAGACACCCTTAACAAGATAGAAAGTAAAACTAATTCAAACTCAATCCACCAAACTACGCATTGCTCCCCGGCAACGGCGCCATTTGATTGGTCCTAACTAAGGGGTACAATTTGATTGAGAGTCGTTTGTAAGGATAGTTAAGTACCAATCAACAATTTAATTTCCTTACTAGTAGTATTTTAGTAAGGGTCGATCCCTCAGGGAGCTAGGTAGTTAGTTAGAAAGATTTTCAACTAGTATTGCAAGTTCAAGATTCATATAACCTTTTTTGTAAAGCTTTTAGTGATTATGAAGGTAAATGTTCAATTAAGAAGGATGATATGAATTTTACCAAGTGTAAAAAAATTTCCGTAGAAAGTTTAGATTGAAAATGATTTTTGAGAATTTTTTCAGAATTTTTTATCGTCTCTAGAGAGAGATAAAAAATTCTGAATTAATTGAATGGAAAAAAGAAGAGGAGGAGAGAGATAGCGCACAAGCCTGGGCGCTTCCACCACTGCTTGTGCGCTGGGCTTCGCCGCTCCGCCGCGCGCGGAGGTCCTCTCACGTGCTATGGACCAAAATGACTATATCTGGAGTTCCAGATATCGGTTTGACACGTGTGAGTAGGCGTTGGAAAGTTTGAGACGTTGGCTATCTGCCTAAGTATAGCCAAGAAGCTTAAGAGAATTCTAAAAGGAGATAGGGTGGAAAGAACAGCGTAACCTTTTCGTCACACCACAAATGGCCCAAGATTGTTGCTCCAACTCCCTACCAACTGGCTTCAAGATCCAGGACGCTTCTAGAAGACTCCTTGCACCTTCTGAATGAAGATGGACCTAGGAACAAGCTCAAGAAAGACACAAAGTAAAGAAAACAATACTCAATTCTTGGATGCCCTCAAAGAGGGTGAGGGGGGCCCTTTTATAGGGGTACATGTGCTTGTTTCAGTCATTCTTGGTGGTTGGATCATGGATGAACGTCCAGGATTGATTTCTTGAAGCTTCAATCCAGATGAACAGACCCCAACCAACCAGTTTCTTTCCGCCCAGGTCAAATTTGGAGGGAACATAACAAGTTGGTTAGAGTTGGTTAGAGTTTGTTACAAATCATCTCTAGCCCTTGGATTTGGGCTGGAATGGATGGATGGATGGGTTCCACCTCATGGATCCTGGCCTGGATCTCGACCTTGGGCTCTCATCCAACCAGGATCTGCCATCTGGAGTCACCCCCATATGTCTTGGTCAACCTGGAAGCCTCCAAGGACATTCTAGAAGGTCTCCTTCAAGCTCCTTTGCACCAAGCCTATCAATTGAGTTAGCTCCACTGGTCAGCGTGTATCTTTTTGATCTCTGCTCCTTTTGACTTGAATTTTTGTCCCAAGCTTTCAGACTACTTTCTTGACTTTCCCATAAAATTTCGTAATTTTATGACCATGAAAAGTCAACCTTGACATGAAAAGTCAACACACTAGGGAAATCGTTAGATTCATATCCCACTTGACTCAGTGAGTCAAGTGGGGGTTAGAAATATCCCTCAAATCCAATTAAGAGTAAATCCAGAACTGTTTAACTTGTGAAATTCATGTCAAATCCTTGATGGAAACACTAATTAAGTAGAAATGTAAGTTTTTTCATCTTTAGGGTAGTGAAAAGGCATGATCTCATTACTATGCAAAAACAAGCAGTTTTGGCAATGATGTACTTACTTTTAGAAGATATAAGATGATTAATGCATGGAAATAACTACCCTTATTTGAGTTTATCAGCATGCTGATGAACCACTCACTTACAATCTATACTTTGCCCCATATGAAGTGTCCCTAACAGTGGCTAAGTTGCTTATGGGAAACACGCAACGCCTACTACAGCAGCGTGACCTCCCTTCAGATACGTTACGTGAGGTCCAGAGAACCTCAATGGGGTCTACTCTCGACTTTTCCATTTGGACGCTCACACCCAAAGGAACATACTCGTGCAAATCTTCATGGGAGCATTTCTGTGAGAAATCCCCCATCCAGCACTGGGTCTCCGCATCTAGCATCTGGCGATCCTTCCTCAAGTGTCTTTTTTTCTTTGGAGACTCTTGCATCGTGGCCTACCGACTGATGATCGAGTGACCCGTAGAGGTTACTCTCTCGGTTCCCGATGTCACTATTTTCCCACAACTCCACATACTGAGACCATGGACCACCTTTTCTTCTATAGTGAGACAGCATTCCCATGCTGGTGCCTCATCACCGACCGTTGTCATCCACTGACCCCGTCTGAGTGTTTTGGCAAGTTTCTTATCTCGCCAACAAGCTGGGAGCATCACCAACGACGGTCGCCACCACCCGACGGGTATACCATGCAGCGTTACCCCGAGAACGCTCCTATCGGTAGGATAGGGAGCATTACCCATCGGAGGCGGGACTGCCCCCACCGCATAACCAACCCAGTCAACAACACGCGGTTCCTCCCGTGCAGACCTATGCCCCGGCACATTATGCGCCGACCTATACCGCATGACCGAGTAGGCTACCTTATGTCGCCCCTCCTCCGATGCCCCCGGCTACTTACGGGCCGCCGACGTACTATAGCACGGCACGCGTGTCCGTGCCTCAGCCCCACAGCGCACCACATGCACCACCTACTGCGGCCCTACATTACCCCACGGGGTACCCGCCGGCACCGCAGCCGACCTACCTGATCAGCACGCATGGTCAGCCTGCCGTAGCGCATACTTACGCTCCTCACCCATATCCGGAGCCAACGGCACACATCGGACCACCCGCGCCGACCGCGGCCTACCCATCCCCGGGCTACGCCCCGGAGGCGGTCTACTACCCACTGTCGGCCAACCAGCCGCACCCGTCCCCGACTATGTAGGGCAAGTAGGCCCTAGGGAGGTCCCTCGACCCCCACCCGCTCGTCATCCAGATGATGAACGAGAGAGACCGCGCGAGGCGCATCGCGCTATGATTTAGAAGAGCGTGCGCATGGAAGTACCTATCTTCGAAGGATCCTGGAACCCGATGGATTACACTGATTGGGAGTCCGACTTGGAGAGTTACTTCCAGTGGTACGATATGAACGATGATCTTTGCGTCTCATATGCCGAAGCACGTCTCGGAGGGCAAGCCAAGATCTTCTGGACAAACAAGAAGGAGGCTGCCCGACTCCGTGGAGATCCACCCCACATGTGGAACGAGATGGCTCACAAGCTGAAGGATAAGTACATCCCTAAGCTCTACGTGACCCGCTTGCTTCTCAAGTGGATGGACCTAAAGCAAGGTCGACGATGGGTCAGTGATGACTCTAAAATATGTCATCAAATAATCAAGTTCTCAAGTTTAAATTCATTACAATTATCTTGTGAATTCATGCTAAGTTCATGCATATGTATTGTTTTATGAAATCACTAACCCCACTTGATTCTTTGAATCAAGTGGAATATATTTAACGTTTTATGGCTAGTGAACATTCAGAAACAGGTTAAGAAGATCAAGGAAGATAGGAGGATCAACAGAAGTGGGCAAAAATTCGAAGTGGCAAAAATTATGAAAATGCCCCTAGGCATGACTTAAGAGAAAACCTATAAATACTCTCTTGAGAGAGGAGTTTAGGTGTTCAGAACTTTCTCTAAGGAAACTAGGGCTTGGAGAAGAGGATTTCTGCACCCTCCAGGAGCTGATGAGCTTTTGGAGTTCGAGAGGAAGAACAGACTGAAGATAGCTTGGATTGAAGAACCACGCCTCGCCGCAAGGACGTGACACCCGGCGTGGAAATCGCAAGCTTCAGCCCTGTAATCCCTCTCTTCTCAGACAATTTTGGTTGGGTTGGAAGAGTCACAAGATCTTCCAATGTTTCCCAACTGAAGATTATTTCGTTTAGATTTGATTTCAGTTTAAACTTTGTTCCTTGTTGTTCAAATCGTCTTCCCAAATCTTCCAAAAGAACAGAACTCCTCATCTCCACCACGCCGCAGTGCAGCAGCCGCAGCACACAAAGACGTGCCTGCACGGCTGGCGGCACCGCACAAGTCGCCGCAGCACAGCCACAAGACAGCGCGCCTGGCAGTCGCAGCAGCCGCCGCGGCAGCGCGCAAGCCTGGCCGCGTGCGGCAGCGTGCAGCAGCGCACAGCGTGCAGGCAGCAGCAGCGTGCAGCGCACAGCGCGGCAGCGTGCAACAGACGCCTGCAAGCCGCGACGCAGCACGCAGCGCGCGCGCGCAGCACGCAGCAGCGCATCGCTGCGCACAGCCGCACGCAGCACGCAACCGCACGCGGCATGCAGCGCGCAGCACGCAGCGCAGCGCGCAGCACGCTGTTGCGTGCAGGCATTCGTGCATAGGCAGCCGCGCCGCTGCATAGTCGCGCAGAGGCCGCCAAGCACGCAACACCTTGCGCGCAGGTTATCCCTGCACTCAAGGTGTTCGATCCTTTGCCCCAAAGGGCAAAGGATCTGTCTACAGAGAAATTCTCTGTAGACGGCTTGATTAAGTTGCGCTTTAACGTACTGAATAGGAATTTCCTGCTGTTTTCTTTTGCTCCCTGTGGATCGACCCTCACTCGCCCTAACTTGTGAGGTTTATAAATTCGTTGAATAAGCTTAATCCTCACACATGTTACTGATAAATAACCAGTAAAAAAACACAGTAAAATTGAGCTTATCAACTGGCGCGCTGCCGGAGCACACGGTCTTACAGTAGAAAATTCTATTTTCTCTGAATCTACAGTTATCTCTCTAAACCTACAGTCATTTTGGTGAATCTACAGTCATTTTTGTGAATCTACTGTCATTTCTCTAAATCTACAGTCATTTTTGTTGATTTTTCTAGAGCTGCAGGACTTGACAATCCTCAGCTCATTGTTATTCTAACCGTTTGCTGTAGATTTATGGTAGTAACACGCTCACGAGCGGGTGAAAAGTCTGCAGAAAAAGACATTAGAGACGCCACTCCGGATTCTACAAAGGACAGAACCAGAAATTCAGCAGAGAAATATGGCTGAAGAGATGCACCAGCAGAATGAGAGGAGGAGGACTATGCTGGATAGGTCTACACCGTCGGGGCGTCGTCAAACCGATGTAAATCTGAACATCGGTGACGGTATTTCCTTTCGATATGACAATGCATTAATTCATTCCTTACCTGAATTTAATGGACTGCCTGCTCAAAACCCATTAGAATTCCTTGATGATTTCCACATTAGGTGTTCATCTCAAAACGTTCCAGGGATATCTACAGAAATTTTAAAAATGAAATATTTTCCTCTAACCTTAAAAGATAAAGCATTTTCCTGGTACCGCAATTTAGGAATCACTTTTAATTCATGGGAAGAGATGCAGGGAAAATTTCTGCACAAATTTTACCCTCTCTCCAAAACTAACTTTTATAGAAGGGAAATTCACAACTTCCATCCTCATGATGGTGAGGCGTTTAGTGAATCATGGGAGAGGTTCAATGATCTGTTGAGGAAGTGCCCTCACCATGGAATTGAACAATGTCAACTAGCTCAGATATTTTATGAGTCTCTCTCTGATTTTATGAAAAACAAGGTAAACCTCGCCACGGGTGGAACGTTTTATACTGTATATGAGGATGAAGTCTTTGATATTTTGGAGAGAGTTGCAGAAACTGATTTGCAGGAGATTGGAGCCAATCAGAATGGGAGGAATGTGCAGCCCAAGAGAGCAGGAGTTCTGCAGGTCAACGCCAAGGAGGGAGAGCTACAAGCGGGCCTAAGGGAGACCAACCAGAAATTGGAGGAGCTCACCTCTACCTTGAAGAATGTCTTTTTAGGTAACTCTCCTATCATTAAAGCTAAGATCTGCTCTCTCTGCTTCAGTAGGGAACATGAAGATGGAGCTTGCCAAGCCATGGAAGAAGAGGTGAAGGCCTTCAACCAGCCGCAACAACCGTAGGCAGGTCAAAAGAGGCCAAATTTCCAAAACGGAGAGACCTTCCACCAAGGGAACAAGCCGGCAGCTCAACCTCCATTCCAGCAGAGACAACCATTCCAGCACAGGCCTCCACAGCAGTATCAGGTTCCATCTCAGAACCAACCTGATTTTTCTTCACTTACCCCCGTCATTTCAGATATGATAGAGAAGCAAAACCAAAAGTTGCGGGCGGAAATGGAGATGCGGATGCAAGTGATGATGGAGTTTCAAACAAAGCAAATGCTGGATGCTCAAGAGCAGATGAGGAAGATGCTAGAAAGCCTCAGACCTGTCCAATCTGAACACCAAGGTATACCGTTAGATTCTCCTTGCACATCTTATAAACTTCCCACAAAACCGTCCATCAATCCATGCAACTTGCATCATGTGCAGCATTCCATTCATGATGAGACGAATAGAGATGATCCTGAGGTTCTAGCCATCTCAAAATTGAGAAATGGGAAAGAACTTCAGGATCCCTATCGGACTTCTATAGAGAATTCTAAGAAGGGGACCGAACCACAAGAGGGAGAAGGAGAGGACCCCCCCCTACGTGGAGGAGCCTCTACCTTCTACGAGTGGGCAGCATGTTCCCTACCCTTCCGCTTTAAATAGAAAAAAACCGATATTTGATTATGAAAACTGACTGCTAGAGAATTTTAGAAAAGCCACCATGACTGTTACTGTCGAAGATATGCTTAGGTGTGCACCTTCCCTAAAGAAGTACCTTAAGGACTCTTGCACCATTAAGAAGCCTAGGGAAGTGGTTAAATTATCTGAAAATGCCTCTAGCATTCTTAATGTCATCCCTATCAAAATGAGAGACCCCGGAGCCCCTTTCATTACATGCGAAATAGGAGGAAACACCTTCTCTAAAATTTTATTAGATACGGGAGCAAGCATAAGTATCATTCCGACCGCATTATATGAGGAGAGTGGGTTTGGAGAGTTGGAGGAAATTCATATGGACCTACTCTTAGCTGACGGCACTGTTAGGCAACCCGAGGGAAGGTTAACCGATGTCATGATCACTGTAGAGAATTGTGAAATCCCTGTAGACTTTATAGTGACAGATGTAAAGATATCGGGAGACATTAGTTTAGCTCCTATCATCTTAGGTAGACCATTCTTGGTTACGGCAAAAACGATTATGGATTGGGAGAAGGGGACGGTTGAGTTTAAAATTGGAAAGGAGAGAGTTCAACTGGATATATCGAAAATGATGAAATGTCCTGTAGGAAGCAATGAGGAGTTAAAATTGTGTGCAGAAGATGAAGGAGAGGATGTGGTTAAAGAATACTTGTCACAAGTAGAGGGTAGAGAGCTAGAGGGAGAGATCATAGACCCCCCTTCGGTAGAGGTAGGGCCAGAATTGAAACCTTTGCCCTCATCCCTCAAATATGCATATCTAGATGAGCAGAAAATCCTACCGGTAATCATATCTTCATCACTATCCTCTGAACAGGAAAAGGACTTGCTAGAGGTACTTAGGGAGCATAGAAATGCCATAGGTTGGACCTTTGATGATATTAGAGGAATTCCATCTTTGATCTGTGAACATAGGATATTTTTTGAAGAGGAAGCAAAACCTTGTAGAGAGCATCAAAGGAGACTCAACCCTTACATGAGAGAAGTTCTTGAGAAAGAAGTGATTAAGTGGTTGAATGCAGGAATAATTTATGCTATATCCGACAGTAGATGGGTGAGTCCTGTACACATGGTACCAAAGAAATCTGGAATTACCGTAAAAGTGAGCGAAAAAGGAGAAGAGGGGCAGAAAAGATTGACCACAGGGTGGAGGTGTGCATTGATTACAGGAAATTAAATAAGGCGACAAAGAAGGATCACTACCCACTACCCTTCATAGATCAAATACTAGAAAAACTGTCAGGGCAGAAATATTTTTGTTTTCTTGATGGTTATTCAGGATACAACCAAGTAAACATCCATCCTGATGATCAAGAGAAGACAACATTTACGAGTCCCGTAGGGACATATGCCTTCAGGCGTATGCCCTTCGGGTTATGCAATGCCCCCGCCACATTTCAGCGATGTATGAATGCCCTATTTTCTGATTTAGTAGGCGAATGTTTAGAAATATTTATGGATGATTTTTCAGTATTTGGATCTACCTTTGAGAACTGCCTCCTAAGCCTCACCAAAGTATTGAAGAGGTGCATTGAGTCCAACCTTGTCCTAAGTTGGGAAAAATCTCATTTCATGGTGCAGGAGGGAGTAGTGCTGGGACACACGGTCAGCAACCGTGGATTGGAAGTGGACAAGGCCAAAATTGAGATCATCCAAGGCCTTCCACCTCCAACCAACCTAAAAACCCTTAGGGGTTTCCTCGGCCACGCGGGTTTCTATAGACGTTTTATCCTTGATTTTGCTAAAATTTCTAAACCTCTTACAAACCTTTTATCGTCTAAAAATAATGATTTTGAACTAACACTAGAGGCTAAAGATGCATTTTATAAATTGAAAGAAGCTTTGGTTAATGCGCCTATCCTGCAAGGGCCCGATTGGACCCTTCCTTTTGAACTAATGTGCGACGCTTCTGATTTTGCAGTAGGTGCAGTGTTAGGCCAAAGAATTGATAAGAAACCCGTGGTGATCTACTACGCCAGCAGGACCTTAGTGGACGCACAACTGAATTACACCACCACCGAAAAGGAGTTGCTGGCCATTATTTTCGCTTTAGAAAAGTTTAGGTCTTATTTACTATGTAGTAAAATAACTGTTTATTCTGATCATGCAGCTATTAGATACTTGTTAACGAAGAAAGAGGCTAAACCGAGATTGATTAGATGGGTGCTTTTATTACAGGAATTTGATTTGGAAATTAAAGACAAGAAAGGGTGTGAAAATGTAGTAGCCGACCATCTCTCACGAATCATAGGCGCCCCACCTGAACAAATTAATGATGCATTTCCTGATGAATTTGTCCTAACTGCACAAGGAACATTCGTTCCTTGGTATGCACATATTGTCAACTTTTTAGTTTCAGGACAAATTCCTACAGGTTGGAATTCCCACGAGAGAAAAAAGCTACTCAAGGATGCGCGATTTTATTTTTGGGAAGATCCGGAGCTGTTTCACCAAGGACAAGATCAAATTCTCCGACGATGCGTCCCCGAGAGCGAGCAACGAAGTATCCTAGAATTCTGCCACGCAAAACCAGGAGGGGGTCACTACTCGGCCAAGGTAACAGCTCATAAGATTGTTGAATCGGGTTTCTTTTGGCCTACATTATTTCATGACGCGCAGATATTTTATAACAGTTGTTTAGCATGCCAAGCATCCATCAATATCAATAGGAAAGATAGAATGCCCCTACAACCCATCTTAGAAGTGGAAATATTTGATTTATGGGGAATTGATTTTATGGGTCCATTTCCTAGTTCTAACGGTTATGAATACATCTTGATGGCTGTTGACTACGTCTCCAAATGGGTAGAAGCCATTCCCTCCAAAACCAATGACAGTAAGGTAGTGACCAATTTTATTGAAAAACACATTTTTTATAGATATGGATGCCCACGAGCGATCATTAGTGATGGAGGTTCACACTTCACAAATTACAACTTTAGGAATCTCCTCAAAAAGTTTGGTGTTCATCATCCAGTCACTACCCCATATCATCCTCAAGCCAATGGACAAGTTGAATTGTGCAATAGAGAGGTGAAGAAAATTTTGAGGAAAATAGTGCGTCCAGATGGGAAAGATTGGTCCAGGAAGCTAGGCAGGCGTTATGGGCTTATAGGACAGCTTACAAAACCCCTCTCGGCATGTCTCCCTTCCGCCTTATCTTTGGCAAAGCTTGTCACCTACCACTTGAGTTAGAACACAAGGCCCTTTGGGCTATTAGAAAACTCAACCTAGATTTGGATAGAGCCGGCAAGCATAGACTTCTTCAATTGAATGAGTTGGAAGAGTTAAGAAATGAGGCTTATGAAAATTCAAAGATTTATAAAGCCAAGATGAAGATGTTTCATGACAAGAGCTTGAGGAGAAGAATTTTTGTGGAGAATCAAAAAGTATGGCTTTACAACTCTAGACTAAAACTCTTTCCAGGTAAATTGAAAACGCGATGGGATGGTCCTTCCTTGTTCAACAGGTTTTTGAGAATGGAGCCGTTACAATTTTAGATCCTACGTCTCAAAGGCGATTCACTGTGAGCGAACGCGGCTCAAACCCTACTTAGAAGAAGAAGATCTTCACAGCCCCATGAATATTACGTTAGAAAAGCCATCGCATGATAGCTCATGATCCGATTAGTTTTTGTTTTTATTACATTTCATATTCTCTCTGCTTGATTACTTTCCTTGTTTTGTTTTTGTTTCTGCGTTTTTGTTTCTGTTCTCGTGTGCAGCCACTCCGATCCACGCCCACCTAACACGTCACTGGACAACACGCATGCTGATCGCTGCCCTTCCTTCCATGGTTTGGTATTCCTTTCTCCTTTCTCTCATTTATGATTTGTCATGTAGGAACATGCCTTTTGTTTAGGGGAGGAGTACATTTACATGCATTATCCATGAAATTCTTTCGTTTTGCATTCACAAACCATGGATATTTGATGATCTTAGGAGATGATTGTCCAATGATATGCATGATAATTCGATTCTTTTCAAAGGGTAGAAATGCAAGAGTGGCCAGCTAGGGAATCCTAGGTGAAGTAAGCCTAGCTAGGTGCACTACGATCCATACCACGACAGTCGTATCTATTACCATTATACTTCTCTCACCTCACCATCCACCTCGGGTTGAGTTAGCACTTACATGCACGAAAATTTTTAGCTTTAGTGGAGAGTAGGGTTAGTGTTAGCTCATTGGCAGTACTATTATGACGTGAGTGAAGCTCCCTGACCCATGAAGGATACATAACCGTCGGGGAATAAGCTGCCGGTCTACTAAGGACGGCACATGGGTAGTGGATAAGCGCCACCAAACTATCAAGTGAAAGCTGCACACGCATAAACAAGCAAAGTTTGCATCATAGTACTAAAGTTGATTGTCATCAAAATGACCAACAAGCAGCAAATGCCAAATAAAATAAAGGTGGAAAAGCTGTCTCCCGTGTGTTTGAGCCGATGCTACTATAGCCATAGTATTGAGCTAGCATTAATGCCACTCTCTACGCCTCGTTCAGTAGTGCGCTTGGGGTGTTAACTCGATCTTATTCCATATACTATGTACTTACTATATGTACTCCATAGATCATGTGCACTTAGTTGAGGTTTAAGGCTGAGATAGATCCTAAATTTCTTCTACGCTGGTCAATTTTAATTGCTGAAAATACTCCTTGAGAAGAGCATGAATCAAAGTTATCGGAAGTCAAAACTCACGTTGAGATCATCTTTTATTCTCACCTGCATGTCATTACTAAAGGACTAGTAATGATCTAAGTTGGGTAGTGTTTGATGACTCTAAAATATGTCATCAAATAATCAAGTTCTCAAGTTTAAATTCATTACAATTATCTTGTGAATTCATGCTAAGTTCATGCATATGTATTGTTTTATGAAATCACTAACCCCACTTGATTCTTTGAATCAAGTGGAATATATTTAACGTTTTATGGCTAGTGAACATTCAGAAACAGGTTAAGAAGATCAAGGAAGATAGGAGGATCAACAGAAGTGGGCAAAAATTCGAAGTGGCAAAAATTACGAAAATGCCCCTAGGCATGACTTAAGAGAAAACCTATAAATACTCTCTTGAGAGAGGAGTTTAGGTGTTCAGAACTTTCTCTAAGGAAACTAGGGCTTGGAGAAGAGGATTTCTGCACCCTCCAGGAGCTGATGAGCTTTTGGAGTTGGAGAGGAAGAACAGACTGAAGATAGCTTGGATTGAAGAACCACGCCTCGCCGCAAGGACGTGACACCCGACGTGGGGAAATCGCAAGCTTCAGCCCTGTAATCCCTCTCTTCTCAGACAATTTTGGTTGGGTTGGAAGAGTCACAAGATCTTCCAATGTTTCCCAACTGAAGATTATTTCGTTTAGATTTGATTTCAGTTTAAACTTTGTTCCTTGTTGTTCAAATCGTCTTCCCAAATCTTCCAAAAGAACAGAACTCCTCCGCATCTCCACCACGCCGTGTGCAGCAAAGCCGCCGGCCAGCTGGCCGCAGCACAACAGCACAGATACCGCAGCACTGCACCAGACGTGCAGCGCCACACAGCTAAGACAGGCCCGCGCAGCGTGCGGCCGCGCAAGCCGCGCAAGACGCAGCCAGCCAAGACAATATGCAAGACAGCCGCGCGCAAGCACGCAGCGCGCGCGGCACGCCGCAGCCGCAGCTGCGCAGCCGCGCAGCACGCAGACGCAGCACGCGCGCGCAGCCGCGCACGCAGCGCGCGCGCAGCACGCCGCGCGCGCAGCACGCGCGCAAGCGTGCAGGCATTCCGGCATAGCAGCGCGCGCTGCATAGTCAGCGCAGAGGCCGCCAAGCACGCAACACCTTGCGCGCAGGTTATCCCTGCACTCAAGGTGTTCGATCCTTTGCCCCAAAGGGCAAAGGATCTGTCTACAGAGAAATTCTCTGTAGACGGCTTGTTTAAGTTGCGCTTTAACGTACTGAATAGGAATTTCCTGCTGTTTTCTTTTGCTCCCTGTGGATCGACCCTCACTCGCCCTAACTTGTGAGGTTTATAAATTCGTTGAATAAGCTTAATCCTCACACATGTTACTGATAAATAACCAGTAAAAAAACACAGTAAAATTGAGCTTATCAGTCAGCGAGTACATTGAGGAGTTCGAGGAATATCGCATGAGGTGCAACTTCGTGGAGAGCCCTCAGCTTCAGATTGCCTTTTTCGTCCACGGATTATGGACAGATCTAGGGGTTAAACTTCTAGAACAGAACCCTAGCACCGTTGACTTAGCATACGGCCTCGTGGAGAGTAATGAATACTCTCATGATGATAATACCCCGACGAGCGCCGTCGCATTCTGGGTGAGCAGCACTAGCTCGTCCACGAGCTCCACTACTAGGGTGGCATCCGGGTGGACCCGAGGAACCCCGCTACACCCCGACCGGCCACTCTTGCCCCCGCTCCGGCACCGTCGAACCCATCCGTGGTGTCGATCGCTAGGGCCCCGGTAGCCGCCCGCGAACCCATGTAGTGTTTCAAGTGCAAGGGATTCGGACACCGCCGCACTGCGTGTCCCTCGCTCCTGCACATGGACATTCATGGGAACCCTGTAGACGCCCCGTCGGAGGATGACTTGAAGGTGGACGAGTATCCAGGGGAGTGCCCCGAAGGGGAAGACTACGAGGAACCCCTCGGGTACATACAGATTACTCCAGCACCCCCGACCCCAGCCCAGCCCGTTGCGACCCTACGCATACAGCAGGGTGCTCCTTCTAGGGGCCATAGCACCGGGGCATGCACCGTCACCACCCCACCAGCGGGGTCGGCCCACGTGGCCATTGTCATACCCAGGAGGAGCCTGCGTCCCGCCGAACCCGGTTCGGCCGCGCCCCTGCGCGCACCCACCCCGGCCTCGAAGCCGACTACTCATGGGAAGTGCAGACACGACTCGGACGACCATGGTTGTTTCACCATGACGTCCAACTAGCGGGATGAGCAAACACGTGCTCATTTATCTATGGGGGTAGGCGCCTTATATGGTAACCCTCAACCTGCGCCCATACCCCCTAACTGGCACCCCCTAGTAGACAGGAAGTCCCACCTCCGACACCGGTCATTACGAATGGTTGCATATTTATGAGAGGCCTTGAGCCCGTTGAGGACACACTACCGGTATGCTTCGCGCTCGCCATCTCACTATCATCGGCACTAGAGGAGACGGAGCCCACAGACCCTGAGGTGTCCCGGCTAGTAGCCAAATTCGCGGACGTATTTCCCGCCGAGCTCGCTTGCGAGCTTCCTCCACTGAGGAACATCCAGCACGCGATTGATTTAGTTTCTGGAGCATATCTCCCAAACCTACCTCACTACCGGATGGACCCAGTCAAGTAGAGGAATTGCACGGGCAAGTGAAGGAGCTACTCTCCAAAGGATTGATCAGGGAGAGCCTTAGCCCGTGCACCGTACCAGCCCTACTCACGCCCAAGAAGGACGGGACTTGGCGCATGTGTTGTGACTCTAGGGCCATCAACAAGATTACGGTGAAGTACCATTTCTCGATCCCTAGGATACAGGATTTATTCGATGAGATGCTCGGAGCCACTATCTATTCGAAGATAGACCGTTGGAGTGGATATCACCAGGTTTGGATACGACCCGGAGACGAGTGGAAGACGGCGTTCAAGATCTAGGATGGATTATACGAGTGGAACGTCATGCCATTCGGGCTCTCGAATGCCCCGAGTACTTTCTAGAGGTTCATGAATGAGGTACTCCGCCCGTTCATAGGAAAGTTTGTGGTCGTGTACTTCGACGACATATTAGTTTATAGTGCCACGAGGGACGAGCACCTCTAGCACCTCCGGCTAGTGTGCACCACGTTGCGCCGCGAGAAGCTGTACGCTCACCCGAAGAAGTGTAGCTTCTTCGTACCCGAGGTATCCTTCCTCGGGTTCATCTTGTCAGCATGAGGAGTCGCCGCCGATCCCGCCAAGGTGGAGGCCATCACCACCTGGCCGAAGTTGAAGAGCGTGCACGACGTCCGCAGCTTCATAGGACTCGCCACGTTCTATAGAAGATTCATGCCCGGTTTCAGCGGGGTAACTGCACCTCTCACGGACCTCCTCAAGAAGGAGCACTTCGAGTGGACCCCAACAGCAGATCACGCCTTTGAGCTAGTGAAGAAGCTCATGACAGAGGCACCGGTACTCCAGTTACCCGACTTTGCGAAGGTCTTCGAGGTGTCATGCGACGCCTCGGCAGTCGGGATAGGGGGAGTCCTCAGCTAGGAAGGACACCCCATAGAGTATTTCAGCGAGAGGCTGAATGACACGCGCCGGCGATATGACAACTACGATAGGGAATTCTACACCCTAGTGTAGTTACTGCACCACTGGCGCCACTATCTCCTCCCGAAGGAGTTCATCCTCTTCTTGGACCACAGTGCGCTACACCACCTTCACGATCAGCACAAGGTCAGCGATCGTCACGCGCGGTGGATTCCTATCTACAAGATTTCACGTTCGTTGTTCGTCACAAGAAAAGCAAGGACAATGTAGTAGCCGACGCCTTGAGTAGACGACCGCTGGTCTTGAACATGATGAGGATTCAAGTCCTCGGGTTTGAGCAGCTACGCGAGGATTGTAGGGATTGTCCCGACTTTGGGAAAATCTTCGCGCAGGTCCACGACAGCACAGTCCCGAAGTCCCGGGATTACTACATCAACGACGGGTACCTCTTCCATGGCAAGAGGCTATGCATACCCCAGACATCCCTCCAAGATTCCCTAGTATGGAAAACACACGCTGGCGGCCTGAGCGGACATTTCGGCATCAACAAGACGATCCAAGATATGGAGCATTGTTTCTTCTGGCCATCTCTGAAGCAAGATGTGGGGAAAATCATTTCCCAATGCTCCACGTGCACGAGGGCCAAGATGACGAAGCAGAACACGGGCCTCTACACACCCCTACCTGTTCCTGACAAGCCATGGGAGGACGTTAGCGTAGATTTTGTCTTAGGTTTACCTAAGACCTTGAGAAACCATGATTCCATCATGGTTGTCATCGACCGCTTCTCGAAGATGGCACACTTCGTGCCGTGTTCGAAAGCATCCGACGCATCTAGAGTCGCTCGGCTCTTCTTCAATCACGTGGTTAGGTTATAGGGCGTACCTAAGACAATCATCTTTGATCGAGACGTTAAGTTTACGAGCTACTTCTGGAAGACTCTTTGGCTTCTCATGGGGACCCAACTAGAGTTTTCCACCGCGTACCATCCTCAGACGGATGGTCAGACGAAGGTTACCAACCGCAGTCTGGGTAACCTCCTTAGGTCACTAGTGGGTGAGAACCTTAGGACGTGGGATCAAGTCCTACCCCGCGCCGAATTCGCCTTCAACCACTCGGTGAACCGCACGACTGGAAAGGCCCTATTCCAGATAGTGTACGGTCAACTTCCGAGGAAGCCCATTGACCTTCTTCCCTTAGATTCATGTAGTAAATTGTCTAACGACGCATATGATTTCACGAACGAACTTAGGAGCATGCATGAGCATATTCATTCACACATATCATCCCTCAATGAGCAATACAAGGCTGCCGCCGACAAGGGACGTAGGTCCAATATGTTCTCAGAGGGCGATCTAGCGATGGTTAGATTGAGGCCTGAGAGACACTCTCCAGGGGTCGCTACGAAGCTTCGTGCTCGTAGTGCCGGGCCTTTCCGAGTAGCCCGACGGATCAACGACAATGCATATGTCGTGAGCATTCCTCCTAGTTGGGGAATTAGTTCTACCTTCAACATCTGTGATTTGGTCAGATATCATCCCTTGCCACCCATTGAAGAGCCTCATAGCCACTCGAAACTTGATAGCGAAGTGAGTGAGAGTACACAGATTCCGTTTCCACTACCCACCCGTATGTGGCAGGAAAATATAGAAACAGTAGTGCAGGAAGTAATTAACGCTGTAGGGGATCGAGTGGAGCGCACATTCCTGGTGCACTGGCAGGGACGCCCGACATCGAACGACACGTGGATCACGCAGGACAACCTACGGCGACATCGACCCGACCTGCTCCAGGCCATCGCCGACATCGTGGAGGCCAGCTCAACAGAGTCGAGCTCTTCACACACCGGGAGGATGATGGGGGACCATCGCGACAACACCACCGCGGAACGCGCTCGACCTCTCTGAGCTGCTCATGCCGACGCCCGCGACCATGACTTTAAGTACTCTTCGTAAGTTTTTATTATCTTTCTTGCTTTGTTTGTTCGTGATAAACATTCGGATCCGGCCATGTGTTAGGCCTCGTCCGCTTTTTTTGCATTTCATTCCATTTTGTTACGTGTAAAAGAGGAGGGCCACGCCATGCGACGGACCCCTCCTCACCTATGGTCTCTTGGCACCCTTCCCCCCCTATAAAAGGGGAAGGCATGCCCAAGGACCCCTTAGTGAGTCTCTAAAAAAAATGATCTTTTCCAATGTTTCTTCACGTCCTTTCCTTTGAGTTAGAAAATACCAAGAGTCCTCCTACCTCTAGCCTGAACCAGTAGCCTGCTCAGCTTCCCCAGCGACCTTTGAAATTCTGAGTTCGCCCCGCCGCCAGATACGGCCACCGCCGACCGATCTTAAGATCGATGACCTGTTCCTTGTCGTCCCCGACCTGATCCCCGTGCCCGGACCTCGCCAGAAACCCGTCCAGAGTTGGCTTTTCCCCACGGGATCCCCTTCACCGGCCGCCCTCCGACCTCAGCTCACCGAGGGCCTCGCCCGAGTCCAAGCCCAATTCACCTTCTCATCTGTGACAGATCTCCATCAACACCGGTCGCCCTTCGTCCAGGGTCCCCTTGGCCATCTCCATGGGTGACGACCGACCTCCCGCGCGCCCACGAGTCCTGGTCGCTGATCCTTCGGCTGTCTGCTGTCCACGCTGTTGAGCGCCCGCGTCCTGCAGCCCGTGGACTGCACGACCGTGACACGACCGCACCCGCTTCCTCGCTGTTGCTGGGTCACTCCTCTGCGCTTGACCAAGAGGTCTCACACACCGGTGGTTTTGCTGCCGAGCCATCTGCCGCCCGCGCCTTGAGTATCCGAGCGCCCCACTGCTACTAGTGACGAGCTCCATCAAGCGCCCAAACCTGCTCCCACTCGGGCGCCCTTGGGACCACGCCCATCGATAGTCCTGCGCTTTGTAGCTGATCACTACACTGCCCGCTCCCACCTGCCGCTGCCTGTCTACTATCCAAGACCGTTGGCCCATCCCCCTCTACTGTCTAAGTATATCGTTGACTGTGAGTTTCGGAGCGCTTAGTCCAAGTTCCATCTCAACTCCTTTCCCCCCTGAATTTTACAGTACGGTTACTTTCTTTAGTGTTGTCGTCCCCTATCATCCCTTCCACTTGGTTTTAATGTTTAAATAGGCTAGCCACCCCTCGTCGAGTGATAGGGTTTCTTTGAGATAGACGAACAGACCGTAGCCGTTGAAGGTGAACTCCTCCGGGCAGTCACACGCCCCTCTCGTCGTGCTAGATCGTGTAGATCTCGCGGGTCATTCGGAGTCGACCCGGACCTAGTCGTCCCCCTTGGACCTACTGCACTGTCGCCCCTCCATCGGCCCATCCTCGTCACTCTAGGAAGAAATTTGACGCGCATTCATCTTCTTAATTGTCACGCATCGCGCATCGCTGTGACGTTATAAGAGCCATCGATCCCGGGCGTATTTGTATTATATCACTTCCCCATCATCCCCGCCCACCCGTTCTTCTCCATCACCAGATCACCATCCATCTTCGCCTCGCTCCCCTTCCCCTCGATCCCCTCCACCTCGCTCCCCCCCATCCCGCGCATCTCCCCTGACACTACGCACCCCTTCTCCTCACTCAACACCCACCTCTCCACCCTGCCAGCCACCCATCCCCATCCCTGACATACCGCCCCACCCCAGCCACATTCCCCACCCACCGGATATACTTACCGTCTTACCCGACCTCCATCCATCACATATACCCTTCGAGCGGGAGGAGTGCTTGACTAACCGTCAAGCCCCACTTCCTAGTTCTAAGGATACCTGTGGAGATACCAGCGGCCACGCCTCCATAGGAGAAGAGGACGATGACTCCTCCCTCTCTGAGGAGTCAGACGTGGACACTCCCCCTCTACCAGGTCATCACTCAGATACCCCGGATCCACGTCGCATCTATAACACCCGATCGAGGGTGCATCACGCGAGTTGATAGTTTTATGATTCAAAGTCTTGTTTGGAATTGTAGTGACGTAGGATGACTAAGGAAAAGGTGACTGACGATGTAGGCCACAAAAATACACACGGTCGGATTCGGACTTTAAAACTGATGAAAAATTGGTGGTGCATCTCCAACCCTTGTCAAAGGCGGGAGTACTGTCTTCACCCACCACGACGATGCCTAAGCACCAAAATCAATATTCGAATTCGCGACGAAGAAACACTCAAAAGAGAGAGAGGAAGTGGGAAATCCAAACCAAATCTAATTCTGACAACGGTGGAAACTTCTCGAGAAAATACTGGATGGAGAACACTTTCGACACCAAAGAGTTCAGGCGTACCTCGGCACCATAGTGCGTGAAGAGGATGCGGGAAATTCCGATCATGACGAGTTGGGCAAATCTGGGCGTTGAGAAGCCCATTGGACGAGGAAGATTTTGGGCGTTCTGGGTGTTGGACGGCCCTTGTTGAGAGTAGATGACGTTGTCGCAAAGTCAGGCGTAGGCGAATACCACGCCGCGCGCGTGCGCGCCTGTGCGCGAGCGCACGGAGCATGCGGACGCTGAGCGCTGCGCGAGCATTGGACGGCGTCAACGACAAACCGTTGGCGGCCTCGACGACGTTGGCGGTCGGCGCGCGGCGCGTGCGCGCGCGGCAGCGGCGGGCGGCGACGCACGCGGTGTGCGGCGGCGCGGCGCGCGACGCAGCGCGGCGCATGGCGCTGCGGCGGTGGCCGCGTGCACGCTGCGGGTAGGCGGTCGGCGCGCCGCGTGTGTGGGCAGCTGCGAGGATAGGGGAAGAGAGAGAGAGAGAGTGGGCGGGGAGGAGGTGAAAGGCTGGTGACGCAATGTGGCAATGGCGGCGACGACGACGATAGTGCTAGGGTTGAGGGAGGATAGGGAGCCTGGGCAGTCCTCCAAGAAGAGTTAAACAAAAACGCAATTCTTGAATAATGACTGCCTAATGTTTCTTGAAAACAAGGGCCTATATATAGGCCTTGGAGGAAAGAGAAAATGACGAGAAATTAGAGACGAGAAAGTAAAGACGTGCGCCAGGTCACACCAAAGGGCAGTTGTGGATCTGCTTGTCATGACGCGCATAGGGACGTGCGCGGGTGGAGACGTGCTTGTCGACGGCTGCGGCGTGTTGACTTTGGTGTTGACTTTGGTTGTCCGTGGTGGGTTGACTTAGGTTGACTTCGCCGTTGGGTCCATTGCAGGCGTGTTGACTCCAGTTGACCATGGCGATGCATTCGACGGTGATGTGTTGCCGTCCTCGCCATCATGTAGAGGGATCGGCAACCCTCTAACCCATTCACATCTCCTCTCCCTAGTCAATAAGTACAACTTAGGAATAGTTTGACTTATTGAACCGATGATTACATCGGATTGCTCCAATTCCATTGCGGGGAAACTTGGAATGTATCATGTTTTATCATCCCTCGAATAAGCTCTGGCTCCTATGGAAGCGGGACTATTCGATGGAACTACTAACTGAAGGGACCCAGTACGCCACTTTTGACGTACCAACCTCCCCAAAGCCCTATAGGTTTACTATAGTCTATGCCTCACATAGACACTTTGTGCGAGAGGCCTTTTGGGGGGAACTCGCCTTACATATTCACTCTCACTCACAGCCTGTTGACATCCTTTGGTTTCTAGCTGGGGGTTTCAACTGCATACGGGTAGTCAGCGAACGCCAGGGAGGGCGCCTACATCGGCCAAGTTCTATGCAAGCGTTCAATAGTTTTATCCACCACACATCACTTGTGGAGCCTCATACTATCGAAGAGAAGTGGACTTGGTGTAATCAGCATTAAGCCAATGCAAGTATGTACCGACGGATCGACCGTTGTTTCACCAATAGCACGACGCTGATGTAGTGCACCATCGTGATTAAGATCCTCCCGCGATATTATTCGAATCACTCACCGATCCTCCTTCTCCCGGATTCGAGAAATCGAGTTCGTCGCCCCACATTCCGCTTCCAAGCCATGTGGTTAGAGCATAACGACTTCCGTCGTTTTGTACAAAGCCATTGGCATGGAATGATCTCGACATCACCTATGGAGAACTTCAGCTATCACCTGAGGAATCTCAAACTCCACCTGAAGTGGTGGAATCGACATATTTTTGGAGACGTCAACGCGCTAGTTGAAGCACTCAAGATGGAACTGGCTGTTGTCGAGCGACAGTTGCAAGATGTCTGGATGAACGAGGTGGGAGAGCGTCACACTTGACTTAAGGAGAAGCTTGAGGACGCTATGCGGCGCTAGGAGATTTTTGATCTCCAGAAATTGCGTATCCAATGGCTACGCGAAGGTGATAGAAACACACGTTTCTTTCACGCTTTTATCTGTCATAGAGCAAGGCCCAATTCTACGACTCTACTAGAGACGCATAATCAGAACCCCGCCCAACTGGCAGACGCAGGAGTGGCGTTTTACCGCTTGCTCCTATCCTCACAACCAACTATGGTGAATGAGGACCTTCTCGCCTCTATCCCTCACTTGGTGACCAACCAAGAAAGCGCCCTCCTCATAGCCCTACCCACTCGAGCAGATATCAAGGAGGTCCTCGTTTCCTTGGCTAGGAACAAAGCCCCCGGACCGGATGGATTCTCAGCAGAATTCTATACGGCTTGTTGGGACATCGTAGGCACCGATTTGATGCTCGCTATCAAGCAAGTGTTTACACGTAAAGTCTTCCCTCATAGTTGGAAATCTCCTTTTTTGGCACTCATACCAAAAGTGGCTCTTCCAACTACCTTCAGAGACTTTCACCCCATTAGTCTTTGTAATGTATGCTACAAAGTTGCATCCAAAATCATTACTAACAGACTAGGGAACCTCCTTGAGCGACTCATCCCGCCTGAGCAGTGTGGTTTTGTCAAGGGTCGACAGATCCATGACAACATCATGCTCGTGCATGAGCTAGCCTAGTCCTTGGACGCTCATATTCGGGGCTCAAATGTCATCATCAAACTGGATATGGAGAAGGCGCTCATGTTGCATCGCTTTGGTTTCAACACTGAGTTCATCGATCTTGTCGATGCTTGCATAAGAGAGAATCACTTATATCTTTTGATGGATGGAAACTCCACTGGATTCTTCACGGCCACGAGAGGTCTCCACAATGCGATCCTATCTCGCCTACCCTTTTTATATTGATGGAAGAGGTCTTTAGTCGATCGCTCACCCGTGCAATCGATCACGGTCTCATCCCATCGTACTTTACAAAAAGGGGATGCCCGATCCTCTCACATTCTCTATTTGCAGACGATGCTATCCTCTTCCCCAATGGATATAAAAAATCCATTAAGGAACTTATGAGTGTCCTCACGGCACACGAGCAAGCTTCGGGCCCGCTCGTAAACACCTCGAAGAGTAGCTTTATAGTTGGTCCTTCCACTACTATAAAGCACACTTAGATCATCCAACACTATACTCGATACTCACGAGGATGTCTTCCTTTTGAATATCTTGGGTGCCCTATCTTTTGGGACCCGCGAGGCATCATTACTTTGATACCTTGTTGGGTAAATTCCGAAAGAAACTAGAGGGATGGAAACTCCGTTTCCTTTCACCTGGTGGGTGTATCCAACTTATTCGACACATCCTCATGAGTATCCCATTGCACACCCTCACGGTTCATTCACTATCTTCTACGGTCCTCTGCTCAGTGGACCGACTATGCGCATGTTTCTTATGGTCATGTCACCTCGAGGGAGAGTACCGCCACCATTAGGTTTCAAGGGAGAAAGCATGTTGGCCGACGGATGAGTGGGGTCTAGGGATCAGACGCCTCACGGATGTCCAGGACATGCTCCAAAAGAAGCTTGTATGGCGGTTGCGCACCACATACTCATTATTGGGTTGTCTCATTTACGCCAAGTATGGCGAGTGGGCCCATCAAGAGGTTGATATTTGGGGTCCTCGGTGATGGCGGACGTGGCAACGCCACTGGCTTCAGCTTGCCTAGGTCACCCGCCGACACATTGGGCAAGGTGAGATTAACACCTAGTTTGATACCTAGCATGCTGATGAACCACTAGCACACCATCCTCAGTTTGCCCCACATGAAGTGCGCCTAACAGTAACTCAGCTGCTTATGGGAAACACGCAACACCTACTACAACAGCATAGCCTCCCTTCAGATACGTTACGTGAGGTCTAGAGTACCTCAATGGGGTCTACTCCCGACTTTGCCATTTGGACACTCACACCCAAAGGAACATACTCGTGCAAATCTTCATGGGAGCATGTCCGCGAGAAATCACCCATTCAGCACTACTGTCCCACAACTCCGCATACGGAGACCATGGACCACCTTTTCTTCCAGAGTTAGACACCACTTGCATGCTGGTGCCTCATCACCGACCGTTGTTGTCCTATGAGCCCCTCTGAGTGTTTTGGCACGTTTCTTATCTTGCCAACACGCTCTACACGGAAACCCATCCTACAAATCACCATAGCTTATCTACTATGGGAGATATGGAAAGGGCAAAATTCTTCTCATTTTGCAGGTACGCCCATGCGCATTGTGGATATCATGCGTCAAGTTCAGCTGTGGCTAAGGCGTATCCACCATCTAATCCCCCCTCAAGCCAGCAGATCCACACTCGCTTGCGATCTCCTCCGCTCTGTGGGCATTCACGCGACACCTGCCCCCATCCGCATTTAGTATCGAGTTGTTAATTGGCTTCCACCGCCAATAGGCATCCTTAAATTGAATGTGGATTGTGCGGCCAAAGAGAACCCCGGGCCAGCGGGGGGAGGGGGTATCCTCGAGGACCATACGGGGAGTATACTCATTGCTTTTACTTCTTTCTACGGCATACATACTAATATAGTAGCCGAGGCTATGGCGACCTGTGATGGTCTACTCCTTTGTGAGGAACGGAACCTTCACAATATCGTCGTGGAATCGGACTCACAGATATTAGTTGATATGCTTTGTCTAGGTACATGCTCCTAGTGGCGACTACACCGAGTATGGCAGGAGATCATGCAGTGCGGACCTCGCACAAAATGCTTTCTTCGTCAGCTGCGGGAGGGCAACCAGACAGCAGATGCACTCGCCAACCATGCGGTACATGTACGAACCCCCTCCTCCATCTTTCTTTCTTGGCAGGCGCTCCCTCTGACTGCTAGAGGCTGTTATCGCGTCGATTGTCTCGGCATGCCAACCCTCCGCACACGGCGCATCCTCGTCAGCCTGCGGGATTGGAGGATAGCGTGGAACGCTAGAGCAAGAGGGGTGGACTACGCCCACCTTGACTACGCTGCGGCCACCTAGGGTTTTGTCGGGTGAGGCCGACGGATAGGAGGGGGGGGGGGGCGGAACGGGATGGGCGGCCAAGTTGGCCCCGTTCCATTCCGCCCTACACTCACTCACCTTCTTTTCTTCTTTCTTTCTATCACAGGAACGGGACGGACTTCTTTTCCAAAAATTAAACAAGACTTAGGGTAGAACGGGACCCTCTTTGTCCCTTATGTAGGGAGGGTAATGGGCCCTAAGGAGGGATCATAAGAGGGGGAACCCATTAGGAAAGGGTCCCCTCTTAAGCCCACTAGTACATATTTTATTTTAACATGAAACTTTAGCTAAACCTAGGAATTAAACTAGATATTAGAGGAAAGAAAATACCTAGATAACTGAGGGCTACGCCATCACAAGGTCTCCCAACAGGGCAGCCCCAAGGCCCCCTAGGGCCGCCCCTGCCAGGGCCGCCCGAGGCAGCCCAGGCCGGCCCTGCCAGGGTCGCCCAAGCCATGTCCTAGACCGTTGCCCAGAGCGGCCCAGGCTGCCGGTCGTTGTCGACGCCGTCCGACGCTTCGAGTCGCGAGTGCTACGCGTGCTCCAGGTGCGCTCCGCCACACTCCGCGCGCGCGGGTAGTCGCCTACGCGTGACTCTACGACAATGACATCTACTCACTACCAGGACCGTTCAACGCTTGGAACACCCAGAATCTTCCTCGTCCAGTGGGCCACTCAATGCCTGGATTTTCCCAGCCTCGTCACGATCTGAATTCCCCGCAACCTCTTCACGCACTACGGTGCCGAGGTACGCCTGAACTCTTTGGTTGAAGTGTTCTCCGTTCAGTATTTTCTCAAGAAATTTCCGCCGCCGTTAGAATTAGATTTGGTTTAGATTTTCTACTTCTTCTCCCTCTTTATCGAGTGTTTCCTCACAACGCAAATTCAGGTATTGATTTCGGTGCTAGGCATCATCGCGGTGGGGGAAGATAGTACTCCCGCCCTCGATAAGGGTCAGAGCTGCACCACCAGATTTCATCGGTTTTAAAGTCCGAATCCTACCGTGTGAATTTCTGTGGACTGTTTTATCCCTCCCTACAAACCCGTCTATCACCCTTTACCCGTCGTCAACCCATCCGTCTCCTTAGTCGCTCTTTTCTTAGTCTTCCATTCCTTAGTCGTCCATTCTATAGTCGTCCTATGTCAAGGAAGGTACTAGGGTGGGAGTGGTTGGGAGGGGGCGATGGTGTGGGGGCGGGGAAGGTTTAGGTGCATGGGAGGAGCTTGAGGATGAGGGACGGGGGGATGGAATAGTGGAGTGGGTATGCGTGACCTCCGTGTCATCTCCTTCGTATCTCTCTAGCACATCTAATAAGGCAAAGGTGTTTGAGGTAAGGGGAGCCCTTACCTCCTTACCTTTGCCTACCCGAGCTCTAGTAGGGGAATGTCTCTGGGGCTAGGGTTGGAGGTCGCTTGTTAGCGACCTTCTTCACCCACTGTGATGTAGGCTGGCCAGTCTTGGCCGGGACCGGCTTGGGCAACAAGGGCCCCTGTGAGGCACTAGGTGCTCCCTGTGCTACAGGGGTATGGCGGCTCTATTGGGGTGGCCTCTGTGTAGGGCGACGGTCGTGGGTAGTGGGCCTTGCCGCTAGAATCTATTCGTTATACGACAAAGGGGGAAGGTACTCCTCTGTAGGAGTTGGTGTGGTCTGTGAGGCCTTTTGGCGGCATGTCTGGATAGTATGGCCAAGAAGGGTACAGTGTGTACAAAACTGCAGAAGGTTCTCATACACGATCGGTTGACAGATCAACTCGTCTCCATTCCGAACGAGTATCATGTGGTGAATGGGCTCAAGGAGATCAATCTTGACACATACCCGCCATATCCTGGGCGGTTAAACAAATGTACATCCCTATCAAGACGTATAAAAGTTCCAACTGTACCATCTAGAGATTCGAGAGCAGCCGGCGTGAAGAGATGGGGTTGTAACCCTGGGAAGCCTATCCATATCGGTACGGAGTGGGGACAGTGCTCTCGGGTCGTACTCGTCTGTTCAGCCATCCAGCGATATGTGTGCATAGTGGAGCCATTGATCGTCCATGTGGTTCGACTCCATGCCTTCCTAAAGTCATCTTCCAGTTGGAAGCGAATGAAGACACTTTGATGGTTGTGTGCGCCAATAACCACCTGGCCGCGGAAGTGCCCTGGCGCTAAGTAGACCTGCATAATATCGTTGTCAATGAGTGGGCGTTTCGTAGTGAATCGCCCGAACAATGTGTAGGCAAATGGTGCTGCCATCCTCGAGACCTCCTCCTTGGAGAAGGTTACTACTCGCATACCCTTCGAGTCAGTGTACTCCCGTTTGGGGGTTGAATCATCATAACGAGGGGGTAGTGCGGGCTTGGGGAGAGGAGGTGCTGGGGTCGTGTGTATAGTGACCATGTGTGTAGTTCCCGCCACTCTCGCCGCCCATGTGTGTACTCGTTCAGCTCGTTGTTCCTTGGGTGCCTGTCCTATCGTCTGCGGTGTAATGAGGTCCTCCGCTCTATGGGTCAAGTCATCATTGACTAAGTCGATTGGGTTGACTTGTCCCTCGGCGAGCGAGCCTACCAGTTCAGCTTGGTCGTGGTCGATCGAATCAACCGGTTTGGTTTGATCACAACTGATCGAGACAACCGGGTTAACTCGATCATGGTTGACCAAGGTGACCGGCTCGACTCGATCATGAATGATCAAATCGGCCAGTTGGTCGTGATGGTCGAGAACCTTCGCTCGAATCGGTCCTGTTTGACCGAGTCAACTGGGTTGACTCGATCATGGTTGACCAAAGCGACCGGCTCGGCTCGATCATGGTTGACTGTCTTGGCTCAATCACGGGTGACCAAGCTGACTGGGTCTACTCGATCGTGATGCCCGGGGACCTCCGGTTTGAATCGGTCCTGTTTGATCGAGTCAGCTAGGTTGACTCAATCATGGTTTGATCGAAGCGACCAACTCGGCTTGACAATGTTTGATCGGCTTGTCGCGATCACGGGTGACCAAGCTGACCGGTTCGGATCGGTCCTGTTTGACCGAGTCAACTGGGTTGACTCGGTCCTGTGTGACCGACTCTACCGGTTTATCCTGGTCATACTTGGTCGAGTCAACGGAGTTGACTTGGTCAGGGATGACCGGGCTAACCGGGTCAACTCGTCCATGTAGCTCTAGTCCGATCGGGTCGACTCGGCCAAGTGTGGCTGAGTCGACCAGGTCGACTCGCCCAAGGGGGGTGGGGTCGTCTCGGCTTGGGTCGTCTGGAATGACTCGGCCCGGGTAGGGCAAGTCGACTCGATCGACTCTGGCTTAGGCACCTAAGCCGACCGGGATGACTCGGCCATCGCCCGCTGAGTCGACTCGGTTAGGCTTGGCGCCCTCAGTCTGCCCTATCAACAATGACAGGGCAGAAAATCCACTTGGTCCAATAGGACCTTCCCGTTGATGCTAGGTGGATTAAGGAGGGCGCCACTTGGGAGGGCCACGTCAGCGTGGACGTTTAACAGTCAACAATGGTGGGCGGAGGTGAGCTTACCGGCAGCGTAGTGAATGCGCTGTCAGTTGCGTCAAGTGCGCCGCCCACGTCAGCAAATTTATCAGATCCGACGGCCTCAATTGGATCTATCAAGTTGGAAAATTTAACGGGGACCGTCGGATCTGACGTGGCTGAGGGGGAATCTTTGAGGTGAGAAGAGTTTTGAAAAGAGCCATTGGCTTTTGAAGCCAACGGCTCTTTTTTTTTTACCGTTGGTGTGGACCATCGAAGGTCCATCATGTGGACCGTGGTCGGCGCGACACGTGTCGTCGCCGATGGTCCAGATTGACGGACAGATATCAGGCGACGTAATGATGGGGGCGGCGCCGTCGAATCTTTTTGTTTTTTAGTTTTTTTTTTAAATATGATATTTTTTTTGTTTTTGATTTTTTGTGGTCATTAGATCCATCCAGACTGTCAGATTCGACGGTCTGGATGGATCTCTTGGCCGACGCTTCCAGCTCACCTATGCCTGACGTGACAAACTCGTCAGACAGGGGATGCGCTAGTGACGGCCACCCCTCTTGAGCTGTGTGCTGGCCGTTTGACGTGGTTGACACGTCAGATGGCCAGCTAGATGTACCTGCTGACTCAGCGGCCTGCATGGGATTGTAGGCTGCGAGTTTTTGTTCTTTCTCTTTTTACGGCGAGTCCGATTAAAACATCAAAAATAGAGAAAAAAGATAAAAGTTAAGAAAAAACAAAATATACCTTTATGTTCTACTCCTCAATACGATCAATCCAAGTACAAATTTGGTATACTTTGGATTAGAATAGCGGCTAGAATTTGTGAAATAAAATTCAGAAATAGAACTTACCTCGAATCTTCAATTTCCTTCAGAATGAGCTATATTGATCTGTTTTTGGCAATCTTTGAGTCGATTCCAATAGATTTTGGCCTTCCAAATGCAATGAAACCACTTTCAGCTCAATCTGAGGTCATATGTAAAAGTTATGGGCAAATCGCCTCTGTCGAAGGAGAGAGAAGCTCTACACGAGGAGAAAGAAAAAAGGGGGTCATGGTTAGGGTTAGGGCTAGGGGGTTAGCGTTAGGGGGTTAGGGTTAGGGTTAGGGTTTTTTTAAGGTTTAGGGTTTTTTTAAGGTTTAGGGTTAGAAATCTGGTTAGGGTTAGGGTTAAAGTTAGGGTTTTAGGGTCTGGGATATAGGGTTAGGGTTTTGGGGTTAGGGTTAGGGTAAGGGTTACAATAAGGATTTGGGTTAGAGTTAGGTTCAGGGATAGGGTTAGGGTTTTAGGGTTAGGATTACTGTTAAGGTTAGGTTAGGGATGGGGTTAGGGTTAGGCTTTTAAGGTTAGAGTAAGGGATAGGGTTATGGTTAGGATTAGGGATTAAGGGTTAGGGTTTAGGGTTTTAGGTTTAGGGTTAAGGTTAGGGCTAGGGTTAGGGTGAGGGTTAGGGTTTAGGGTTAGGATTAGGGTTAGGTTTAGGGCTATGGTTACGGTTAGGGTTAGGGTTAAGGTTAGGGTTAGGGTTTTCGGGTTAGGGTTTTAGGGTTAGGGTTAGGGTAAGGGTTAGGGTTAGAGTTCGGGTTTTAGGGACAGGGTTAGGGTTAATGATGCAGGACAACATCGTGGATGTGATCCTGCCATCACTGAGGTGCGGACTCAGTGTCAATTGCGACGTGGACAGATGCCTACACTAAGAGAGTTGTCCGACACGGTTTCCTACGAGGAAGACCTACGATGAAATTCACCAGCGAGGGATATCTGGCATATGCGGTAGCTGAAAAGCAAGAAATAGCCAACCTCCAGGGCGTTGATAGGGTCGCCCAGAGACGGGGGATAGACCTCCTGACCATTGTCCGGATGGACAAGGATGCTACTGCGCCGAATGGAATGACTCCCCCCGGATGGTGCACGCACGTGATTGACGAACCCGACTCGTACCAAACAGGTAACACGCTCAAATTCAATAGGTCTTCGCTCAACCTTACACGCTCACCTATGTCTAACCAGAGCGCGGTGGAGGCAATAAAAAATATACTGCAAGAAAGAAGAGACGGGACAGGACGGCGTACCTCGTGCCCGTCTAGGGGCTCATCTTATTGATCTCGCAGCGTCTTGGGGGCGAGGATTCGCGTTAGGATCACGAGGCAAACGATGGTTCCAAGACACGGCAGGTACCGGGCCGTCGTTGGCAAGTAGCTCGGTAGCAACGCCCTCTGGAAGAGGCACGTGGTAGCCCGCTGATAAACTCAATTTTTGGGGTGTTTTTTACTGGTTATTTAGCAGTTAATACGTGTGAGGATTGAGCTTATACAACGAAATTTATAACCTCACAGCTTAGGGTGAGTGAGGGTGGATCCATAGGGAGACGTCAAAAAACAGCAGAAGAATTCTTTCTATCAAATCAGTTCTTTTAGATCTCAATACTCAAGTATAAACTCTGGTAAACGATCTTCAGTACAAACGACAGAGCTTTCTTTAAAAGTCTCGGTGCAGCAAATCTTCAGTAAGGCTTTCCTTACTAAGGATTTGCCTTTGCCCTTTGGGGCAATTTCACAAACACCCAGCGGGTGTTTGTGCACGCGCGAGCGCCTGCGCAGGCGAGCCTTACTGAAGATTTGCTGCACCGAGACTTTTAAAGAAAGCTCTGTCGTTTGTACTGAAGATCGTTGACCAGAGTTTATACTTGAGTATTGAGATCTAAAAGAACGGATTTGATAGAAAGAATTCTTCTGCTATTTTTTTCCGTCTCCCTGTGGATCCACCCTCACTCACCCTAAGCTGTGAGGTTATAAATTTCGTTGTATAAGCTCAATCCTCACACGTATTAACTGCTAAATAACCAGTAAAAAATACCCCAAAAATTGAGTTTATCAACTAGCGCCGTTGCCGGGGAGCACGGTATTACAGTAGGAAATTTTTTTTTTTTTAATTGTTCAGTAATCTTTTCTTGATTCTCCTTAAGCTGTAGGGCTTAAAAATCCTTAGCTCATTGTTCTGCTAACATTTGTGCTGAAAATCTATGGTAGTTATACGCTCAGGAGCTGGTGAGAAGTCTGCATAAAAAATTAGTAGAGACGCCACCCCGGATTCTACAATCACAGAACATGAACTGTGTTGGATAGGTCTACACCGTCCGGAAGCTTACGTTGAACCGATGTAAATCTGAACATCGGTGAAGGTATCTTGTTTCGATACGATAATGCATTGATCAATTCTCTACCTGAATTTAACGGATTACCTGCACAGAATCCCTTAGAATTCCTTGATGATTTTCATATTAGATGCTCTTCTCAAAATGTTCCTGGAATATCTACAGAGATGTTAAAAATGAAATATTTTCCTCTAACTCTTAAAGATAAAGCGTTTGCATGGTATCGTAATCTAGGAATCACTTTTAATTCTTGGGAAGAGATGCAAGGAAAATTTCTGCAAAAATTTTACCCTCTCTCCAAAATGAATTTTTATAGAAGAGAAATTCACAATTTCCATCCTCATGACGGAGAAGCCTTTAGTGAGTCATGGGAGAGATTCAATGATTTGTTGAGGAAATGTCCTCACCATGGCATTGAGCAATGTCAACTAGCCCAAATATTTTATGAATCTCTCTCTGATTTTATGAAAAACAAAGTAAATCTCGCTACGGGTGGAACGTTTTATACCGCATATGAGGATGAAGTTTTCGATATTTTGGAGAGAGTTGCAGAAACTGACTTGCAGGAGATTGGGGCCAATCAGAATGGGAGAAACCTAAAGCCAAAAAGAGCAGGAGTTCTGTAGGTTAACGCCAAGGAGGGAGAGCTACAAGCAGGCCTAAGGGAGACTAACCAGAAATTTGAGGAGCTCACCTCCACCTTGAAGAATGTCTTTTTAGGTAACTCTCCTATCATTAAAGCTAAGATCTGCTCTCTCTGCTTCAGTAGGGAACATGAAGATGGAGCTTGCCAAGCCATGGAAGAAGAGGTGAAGGCCTTCAACCAGCCGCAACAACCGTAGGCAGGTCAAAAGAGGCCAAATTTCCAAAAGGGAGAGACCTTCCACCAAGGGAACAAGCCGGCAGCTCAACCTCCGTTCCAGTAGAGACAACCATTCCAGCACAGGCCTCCACAGCAGTATCAGGTTCCATCTCAGAACCAACCTGATTTTTCTTCACTTACCCCCGTCATTTCAGATATGATAGAGAAGCAAAACCAAAAGTTGCAGGCGGAGATGGAGATGAAAATGCAAATGATGATGGAATTTCAAACAAAGCAAATGCTGGAGTCTCAAGAGCAGATGAGGAAGATGCTAGAAAGCTTCAGGCCTGCACAATCGGAACATCAAGGTATATCTCTAGACCTACCTTGCACATCTTATAAACTTCGCACGAAACCATTAATAAATCCATGCAACTTGCATCATGTGCAGCACTCCATTCTTGATGAGACGAATGGAGACGATCCTGAAGTTCTAGCAATCTCAAAATTCAGAAATGGAAAAGAACTTCAGGATCCCTATCAGAACTCTAGAGAGAATTCTAAGAAGGGGAATGAACCACGAGAGGAAGAAGGAGAGGATTCTCCCTATGTGGAGGAACCTCTACCTTCTACGAGTGGGCAACATGTTCCTTACCCTTCCGCTTTAATTATGAAAACCGATCCTTGATTATGAAAACCGATTGCTGGAGAATTTTAAAAAAGCCACCATGACTGTAACTGTAGAAGATATGCTTAGGTGCGCACCCTCCCTAAAGAAGTACCTTAAGGACTCTTGCACCATTAGGAAGCCTAGGGAAGTAGTTAAATTATCAGAAAATGCCTCTAGCATCCTTAATGCCATCCCTATCAAAATGAGAGACCCCGGAGCCCCTTTCATCACATGTGAAATTGGAGGAAACACATTTTCTAAAGTTTTATTAGATACGGGAGCAAGCATAAGCATCATCCCAACGACATTATATGAGGAGTGTGGGTTTGGAGAATTGGAGGAAATACACATGGATTTACTCCTAGCCGATGGAACCGTGAGGCAACCCGAAGGAAGGTTAACCGACGTCATGATCACTATAGAGAATTGTGAAATACCTGTAGATTTTATAGTGACTGATGTGAAGATATCGGGAAACATTAGCTTAGCTCCTATTATCTTAGGAAGACCATTTCTAGTTACGGCAAAAACGATAATGGATTGGGAAAAGGGGACGGTGGAGTTTAAAATTGGAAAGGAGAGAGTTCAACTTGATATATCAAAAATGATGAAGTGTCCCTTAGGAAGCAATGAGGAGTTAAAATTGTGTGCAGAGGGTGACGGAGAGGATGTGATTATGGAATACTTGTCACAAGTAGAGGGCAGAGAGCTAGAGGAAGAAGTCATAGACGCCCCTTCGGTAGAGGTAGGACCAGAATTGAAACCCTTACCCTCATCCCTCAAATATGCATATCTAGATGAGAAGGAAATCTTACCGGTAATCATTTCCTCATCACTCACTCCTGAACAAGAAAGTGACTTGCTCGATGTACTTAGGGAGCATAAAAATGCTATAGGTTGGACATTTGATGATATTAGGGGAATTCCATCTTCGATTTGTGAACATAGGATATTTTTAGAAGAGGAAGCAAGACCTTGTAGAGAGCATCAAAGGAGACTCAACCCTTACATGAGAGAAGTTCTTGAGAAAGAAATTATAAAGTGGTTGAATGCAGGAATTATTTATGCCATATCCGATAGTAGATGGGTGAGTCCCGTACACATGGTACCAAAGAAATCTGGAATTACAGTAGAAGTGAATGAAAAAGGGGAAGAGGTGCAGAAGAGATTGACCACTGGATGGAGGGTGTGCATTGATTATAGGAAATTAAACAAGGCGACAAAGAAAGATCACTACCCACTGCCCTTCATAGATCAAATACTAGAAAAACTATCAGGGAAGCAATATTTTTGTTTTCTTGATGGTTATTCAGGATACAACCAAGTAAACATCCATCCTGATGATCAAGAGAAGACAACATTTACGAGTCCCGTAGGGACATATGCCTTTAGGCGTATGCCTTTCGGGCTATGCAGTGCCCCCGCCACATTTCAGTGATGTATGAATGCCCTCTTTTCTGATTTAGTAGGAGAATGTCTAGAAATATTTATGGATGATTTTTCAGTTTTTGGATCTACCTTTGAAAACTGCTTACTAAGCCTCACCAAAGTATTGAAGAGGTGCATTGAGTCCAACCTTGTCCTAAGCTGGGAAAAATCCCATTTCATGGTGCAGGAGGGAGTAGTGCTGGGACACACGGTCAGCAACCGTGGATTGGAAGTGGACAAGGCCAAAATTGAGATCATCCAGGGCCTTCCACCTCCAACCAACCTAAAAACCCTTAGGGGTTTCCTCGGCCACGCGGGTTTCTATAGACATTTTATCCTTGATTTTGCTAAAATTTCTAAACCTCTTACAAATCTTTTATCGTCTAAAAATAATGATTTTGAACTAACATTAGAGGCTAAGAACGCATTTGATAAATTGAAAGAAGCTTTAGTTAACGCACCTATCTTGCAAGGGCCCGATTGGACCCTTCCTTTTGAACTAATGTGTGATGATTCTGATTTTGCAGTAGGTACAGTGTTAGGTCAGCGAATTGACAAGAAACCCGTGGTCATTTACTACGCCAGCAGAAGTTTAGTGGATGCGCAGCTGAATTACACTACTACCGAAAAAGAGCTGTTGGCAATTATTTTTGCTTTAGAAAAGTTTAGGTCTTATTTACTAGGTAGTAAAATAACTGTTTTTTCGGATCATGCAGCTATTAGATACTTGTTAACGAAGAAGGAGGCTAAACCGAGGTTGATTAGATTGGTACTTTTATTACTGGAATTTGATTTAGAGATTAAAGATAAGAAAGGGTGTGAAAATGTAGTAGCCGACCACCTCTCCCGAATCATAGGCGCCCCAACTGAACAAATTAATGATGCATTTCCTGCTGAATTTGTCCTAACTGCACAAGGAACATTGGTTCCTTGGTACGCGCACATTGTCAATTTTTTGGTTTCAGGAAAAATTCCCACAGGATGGACGTCTCATGAGAGGAAGAAGCTGCTTAAGGATGCACGATTTTACTTTTGGGAAGATCCGGAGCTATTCCATCAAGGCCAAGATCAAATTTTGAGGCGATGTGTCCCCGAGAGCGAGCAAAGAAGTATTTTGGAATTCTGTCATTCCAAACCCGGAGGGGGACACTACTCGGCCAAGGTAACAGCTCATAAAGTTGTTGAATCGGGTTTCTTTTGGCCTACATTATTTCATGACGCCCAGAAATTTAATAATACTTGTTTAGCATGCCAAGCATCCGTCAACATAAATAGGAAAGATAGAATGCCCCTACAACCCATCCTAGAAGTAGAAATATTTGATTTATGGGGAATCAATTTTATGGGACCCTTCCCTAGTTCTAATGGTTATGAATATATTTTGATGGCTGTCGATTATGTCTCCAAATGGGTAGAAGCCATTCCCTCCAAAACCAATGACAGTAAGGTAGTGACCAATTTTATTGAGAAAAACATCTTTTATAGATATGGATGCCCACGAGCGATCATTAGTGATGGAGGTTCCCACTTTACAAACTACAACTTTAGGAACCTCCTCAAGAAGTTTGGTGTCCATCATCGAGTCACTACTCCTTATCACCCTCAAGCTAATGGCCAAGTTGAATTGTGCAATCGGGTGGTTGAGAAAATTTTGAGGAAAATAGTGCGTCCGGATGGGAAAGATTGGTCTAGGAAGCTAGACGAGGCATTATGGGCCTATAGGACCGCTTACAAAACTGCTCTCGGCATATCTCCCTTTTGACTTATCTTTGGGAAGGCTTGTCACCTACCACTTGAGTTAGAACACAAGGCCCTTTGGGCTATTAGGAAACTCAACCTAGATTTGGATAGAGTCGGCAAGCATAGACTTCTTCAACTGAATGAGTTGGAAGAGTTAAGAAATGAGGCTTATGAGAATTCGAAGATTTATAAAGCCAAGATGAAGATGTTTCATGATAAGAACTTGAGGAGAAGAATTTTTGTAGAGAATCAAAAAGTATGGCTTTACAACTCTAGATTAAAACTCTTTCCAGGAAAATTGAAAACGCGATGGGATGGCCCCTTCCTTGTTCAGCAGGTTTTTGAGAATGGAGCGGTTACCATTTTTGATCCTACATCTCAAAGACACCTTAGAAGAAGAGGATCTTAATAGCCCCATGAATATTATTTTAGAAAAGCCACCGCACGAGCGCGCATGATCTGATTAGTTTTTGCTTCTATTTTCTATTTTCTCTGTTTTATTATTTTGCCGTGTTTTGTTTTTGTTTTCTTCATTTTTGTTTGTCTTCGTGTGCAGCAACTCCTATCCAAGCTAGGTACACCGTCACTAGACAACACGAATGCTGATCGCAGCCTTTCCTTCCATGGTTTGATCTCTCTTTCTCCTTTCTCTTAATTATGATTTGTCATGTAGGAACATGCCTTTTTATTGGGGGGGAGGGGAGTACAGTTGCATGCATCATCCATTAAAATTTTTTCATTTTGCATTCACAAACCATGGATATTTGATGATCCTAGGAGCTACTTGTCCAATGATATGCATGATAATTCGATTCTTTTCAAAAGGGTAGAAGAGCAAGAGTGGCCAGCTAGGAAATCTTAGGTGAAGTAAGCCTAGCTAGGTGCACTATGATCCATACTATTACAGCCATATATCTGACCATTATACATATCTCACCTCACCATCCACCTCGGGTTGAGTTAGCACTTACATGCACGAAAATTTTTAGCTTTAGAGGAGAGTAGGGTTAGTGTTAGCTCATCGGCAATATTATTATGACGTGAGTGAAGCTCCCTGAACCAAGAAGGATACAAAACTTCGTCGGGGGAATAAGCTGCCAGTCTACTAAGGATGGCACATGGGTAGTGGATAAGCGCCACCAAACTATAAAGTGAAAGCTGCACTGCGCATAAACGAGCAAAAGCTTGCATCATAGTACTAAAGTTGATTGTCATCAAAAATGACCAACAAGCAGCAAATGCCAAAGAAAATAAAGGTGGAAAAGCTGTCTCCCATGTGTTTGAGCCGATGCTACTATAGCCATAGTATTGAGCTAGCCTTAGCACCACTCTCTACGCCTCGTTCAGTAGTGCGCTTGGGGTGTTAACTCGATCTTACTCCATATACTATGTACTTACTATATGTACGCCGTAGAGCAAGTGCACTTAGTTGAGGTAGAAGGCTGAGATAGATCCTAAATTTCTCCTGTGCTGGTCAAGTTCAATTGCTGAAAATACTCCTTGAAAAGAGCATGAATCAAAGCTATCGGAAGTCGAAAGTCAACTTGAGATCATCTTTTATTCTCACCTGCATTTCATTACTAAGGGACTAGTAATGATCTAAGTTGGGGGGTGTTTGATGACTCTCAAATATGTCATCAAATAATTAAACTTTTTAGCTTTCATTCATCAAAATTATAATGTTAATTCATGCTAATATCATACATATGCATCATTTTATGAAATTACTAACCCCACTTGATCCTTTGAATCAAGTGGAATATATTTAACATTTTATGGTTAGTAAACATTCAAAGACAGGTTAATAAGATCAAGGAAAGAGACGAGGATCAAGAGGAGCGGGCGAAAATTCAAAGACGCAAAAATTACGAAAATGCCCCTGGGCATGACTTAAGAGAAACCTATAAATACCCTCTTGAGAGTTGATTTTAGGTTGTCCAAAATTTCTCTCAAGGAAGCTAGGGCTTGGAGAGAAAGGATTTCTGCTGACCCTCCAAGGCTGATGAGCATTGGAGCTGGGAGAAATGCAAGCTGAGGAGTAGCTAGAGCACGACGATCGTCGCCTTGCCCGGAAGGAGTGACACGAGGAGGCGTGAGTGCTTCAGTTTTAGTACAATATTCTTCTCCCTTCTAAGACAATCAGAGTTGGGTTGAAGATCACAAGCTGTGTCTTCAGCATTTCCAATTTCTGTTGTTCCTTTGGTTACACTTGATTTCGAATTTCATAGTTGATTGAATCGTTTCCCATTCTGTTCTAGCAAACATTCCATTGTTCTTGCATCAGATTGTGAAATCCATCCCTGCAGAACTTCCCAACTGCTAGCAACCCAGGCAACAGCCTAGGTTGCTAGCAATCAACAAGGGAACAACGCATGCAGCAAAGACGCGCAGCAGCAAGCTCGCTGCGCGCAGCATCGCCGAGCAGGGTCGCCACGCAGCAGCGCCAGCGAGCAGTCGCCGCACGCAGCAGCGCCGCGAGCAGGCTCGCCCGCGCGCAGCACCGCACGCGGCTGTCGTCGCTACCGCTGCCGCCGCTCGCCCTACTGCCTCCGGCCACCGCCCATTGTTGCCTTCGACTGCTGCCTGCCGCTGTCTTTCAAGGTCGCTGCCCACCGCCGTCGTTGAGAGTACTTACACCGCAACGTCCGTCACCGCTGCACTGTCTGCTGCTGTCTTCGTCATACGGTCGGCTGAACAGCCTTGCCCACTGGTAGTCGACCCCACTAGTGCCTCGACGACTTTTCGTGGAGCGCCGACCACGTGAAGATAGAGACACCAGTCGGCCCCCAACGAATTGAGGACCCCCTGCATAGGACCTTCCCGGGACACCACACCCACCGAAAGCAGGACGTGCAGTCCAAGATGATCATCCACGAGCCGGACGAATGGACCACTCTCGTCGTAGGATGTCGACGACGTCCGTCCTGCATCACTACATATGCTAGCTGGGGGGGTTCTGACTGTATGTCTCTAGTAGGGTCATATAGTTAGGGGGGGCTCTGTGACGGATCGAGGCGTGCAAGAAATGTGTGTTCTATCACCTTCTCGTAACCATTAGACACGCAACTTATGGAGATAGAAAATCTCCTAACGCCGCATAGCTTCCTCAAGCTGCTCTCTAAGTCGAAGCTAGCGCTCTCCCATGTCTTCTGTCCAAATATCTTGCATTTGTCTCTCGACAACAGCTATTTCCATCTTGAGTGCTTTGAACGGCGCGTGTACATCTCCAAAGACATGTCGATTCCACCATTTCAGGTTTGTGATGAGAGAGAGGAGATGTGATGCAATATGACCTACCGGAATCGGTCGGCTCATATTACGCCACAGGAATCGATGGATAAATTCGTGAATGATATGAATAAATGGCAATGAAGAAAAATGTTGAATGAGCAAGACTCGGTTGCTTACAAATAGGGAAGAAGACCTCGTCGATCAAGGGGAAGATATTGATCCAGGATCAAACTCCCAATGACCCTATTGACCAACTAGATGCCTAAACGGTGAGGGGCTTTTGACGGCCCTAGGGTGTTCAGCAAGTCAATGGATACCCCTTCAACCACAAGAAGATCCTTTTCTCGACGAAGGTGGCTAACCTATCCATAGGTTGTATTGAAAAGTTGGCAGCGGACGAGATAGCGGACGACGAGACTATAGAAAGCAATAATACTGGTATGATGGAGGGGAGATGAGAGGGTACCTTAATGTCGATAGTCCACGACGTAGGTAATGTCCAAGTCGGTGTCGAGGCTCAGAGTTGACGACGTATGAAAAGACCGATCGGACGGCACAGAACCGGAGGATGGCGTGACCAGGTGTGCTCGTTGGGCGTCACACCTGGCCTTCGGGTTGAATGTGTGTGTGTGTCGCGCAGTGTGAGCACGCGGCGGGCGCGCGTGGCGGTTGCACGCGGGCGACCGAGAGGTGCTCGCATGCGGGTGGGCGTGCAGCGTGCAGCGTGCAGCGTGCAGCGCTTGGACGTCGCGCGAACGTGCGGAGCCGGGTGGACGCGCGAGAATGCAGCGTGCGCTTGGAGCGAGGGCGAGCGGCACTTGCCGGGCGCAGGTGATCGCAGACCGGCCACACACGCGCGTGCAGGTGGGGGGCGGGATTGCACACGCGGTCGCCGGGGGAGCGCGGACGGGCCTACGGCTGGAGACTGCAGGCAATCGATCGACGCGGTTGAGAGGGTCCGCCGCTGGGCGAGGATGCCGCGTTAGACTGTGCGGGCTTGCGACGGAAGGTCACGGGCAGCAAGCTGGCGCGGCCGAGGGAATCCGCCGTGGGGCGGCTGGTGTTCAGCAGTGGAAAGATGCTCGCGAGGGTGAGGGAGTGATCGGTGTGCGGTTCAGGTGAGGGCGAGGATGATGGAGGTGGCCGGCGGCGTGACAGGAGCGGTGGGGTGGCGTAGGAGCTGGATCTGACGGCGGGCGGATCGGTTCTTGATGGCGACCGGCTGAGTTTGGTCCCATGAAGGGGTCCTTCTTGGTCTTCTTGATCGGAAACAACCTCAAGAAACCTTAAAGAAAGGGGTTTTCTTGATAATTCTTGACAGGCTTGGTGGAATCTGGCTGAACCTGTGGAAGGCGAGCGTCGGCGTTGAGTCTTGGGCCTTGGGCTCCCTCGTAGTGATCTCGACGAGGAAGTCTTCAGCTCCAGGCACGGCTACCTTCTTGAATTTATTTTCTCGTACCGGACTGATATTGACGGCGCGCTTGAACACGTTCCCCACGGAGTGATCTTGACGTGGAAAATCGCGGGCTCTACACCACGAAGTGATCTCGACGTGGGTGGGAATAGCCAATTTCCATCTACGCTCTACTCACAATGATAGGTGGAGACAAGAGTTGTAAAATTCTTTCAACAAATGACTCAAATTATTCCTTGGGCATGCTATCCCCTTATATAGTGAAGATAGGTGCCAAGTGAACATGGGGCGGGGGCGCTGAGGATGAACCGTCACGAGACGTGGTTCGGCCTCTCCCTACAATTTAAAAATAAAATTGAAATTTCAAAAGTAAAAAATGAAGGCGAGGCCCAACATTGGCCCTGTCCATGAAATCCAAAAACATAAACAAACGCAAGTAAGATAGAGATGCTTACGCGGGGTACTTGAACCCTGGGTGGCGAGCATCAGCGTGTGCTGCTCGGCGTGGCTGATGTCGGCCAGTCGTGACGCCTCCAGGATGGTCCTCCATCAAGATGTGATTGGCTTAGAGGGTTGCATATCCCTCTATGGTGGCGTGGACGCCAATGCTTCCACACTGGATGCACCGCTGCCATCAACTGAAGTCAACATCTCCGCCACGAACATGCCGCAACCATCGTCACGCACGCCTCCACCCGCGCACGTCCCTACATGCGTCATGACACGTCACTAGAGGCAGATCAATAACTGTCCTTTAACATGACATAAAGCACGTCCTTTGCCTTTAACTTCTTGTCTCTAATTTCTCGTCATTTTCTCTTTCCTCCAAGGCCTATATATAGGCCATTGTTTTCAAGTAACAGTTAGGCAGTCATAATTCAGGAATTGAGTTTTTGTTCAACTCTTCTTGGAGGACTGCCCAGCCTCTCATATTGATGGCGACGATGCCAACATCTCATCGACAAACGCATCACCATGGTCAACCGGAGTTAACACGCATGCTTTGGACCACGGTCAACTAGAGCCAACCGAAGTCAACTGATGTAAACTAGGATAGAACTCTCGGTCGTAGTTGTCGTACCTTTTTCGAGTGTCGTTCAGCTTCTCGCTGAAGTACTCGATGGGGTGCCCTTCCTGGCTAAGTACGCCACCAATTCCGACTCTAGAGGCGTCGCATGCGACCTCAAAGACCTTGTTAATGTCGGGAAGCTTGAGGACCGAGGCCTCGGTCATGAGCTTCTTGAGGAGCTCGAAGGCCCAATCGGTGGATGGGGTCCATTCAAACTTCTCCCCTTTGAGAATGTCCGTGATGGGAGCAGTGATCCCACTAAATCCTAGAATAAATCGTCTGTAGAATGTGGCCAGTTCGCTGAAGCTATGGACGTCGTGAATGCTCCTCAATTGGGGCCAAGAAACGATGGCCTCGACCTTGGCGGGATCAACGGCAACACCATTCGCGGATAAGATAAAACTGACGAAGGAGACTTCGGATGTGAAGAAGGTGCACTTCTTCGGATGCGCGTACAATTTTTCCTATCGTAGCGAGGTGCATACTTGGCGTAGATGCTGAGCGTGCTCATCCCTAGTTCTACTGTAAACTAGGATGTCGTCGAAATATACGACGACAAATCTACCAATATAGGGCCTAAGTACCTCATTCATCAAATGTTGGAAGGTACTAGGGGCATTCGATAATCCGAACGGCATTACATTCCATTCAAAAAGGCCATCTTTAATTTTGAAGGTTGTCTTCCACTCATCCCCAGACCTTATCCTGACCTGATGGTAGCCGCTCCGTAAGTCTATCTTGGAGAAGATAGACGCGCCTACCATCTCATCAAATAAGTCTTGAACGCGGGGTATGGGAATACGGTATTTTACCGTTATTTTGTTGATGGCTCGCGAGTCACAGCACATCCTCCAAGTGCCATCTTTTTTTGGGGCGAGCAGAGCGGGCACTGCGCATGGGCTAAGGCTTTCCCTGATCAAACCTTTAGCTAGGAGCTCCTTAACCTGAGAATATAGCTCTTTGTACTTAACCGGATCCATCCGGTAATGGGGAAGATTAGGGAGAGTGGCTCCCAGGACCAGGTCTATGGCATGCTGAATATGCCACAAAGGAGGGAGCTCACTTGAAAGCTCGGCAGGAAACACATCCCCATACTCCTCGAGGAGTTGAGTGATCTCTAGAGAAGGAGGCTCGTGCTCTGACTCAACGACTCCGTCCGAGAGTGTAACGGCATAGCAAATAGGAGTCGAATTCTGGTCGAGCTCTAACTCGCGTCGGAAAATGCAGCCATTAGTGATAATGGCGGTGGATGTAGCACGAGGGGGTACCGTCACTGAACGGGTAGGTAGTGATGGTATCCGCACTGAGGGATACCATATGAGCTTACGTCCTTCGTAGACGAAGGAGCAAGTGTTCGATCGTCCGGACAGTTGTACATCATGATCGTACAACCAAGGTCGTCCTAGGATGATACTACCAATTTTCATCGGTAGTACGTCGCATAGGACCCTCTCATCGTATGTGCTCATCTTCAAGGGCATGTAACACTGCATCTTCACCGGAATGGTCGATGCGTCGATCTATGACACGTTGTATGGAGTGGGATGAGGGATCAAAGGAAGTCCAAGACGAGTAGCAGTATCCTCGGATATGCCGTTTATGCAGCTCCCACTATTGACCATAAGCTTGTAGGTACGTCCACCAATTTTGACGTACGTGTAGAAGATCGACGTGCGCTGAGCGACATCGACTGGTCGAGTGGCTAAGGCTGTACTATGAGGGGCGGAGTTGGTCCGAGTATCATCGGAGGTGCTCCTAACTCTGGGGGTATCCAAGGTCGCGACGGGGTATGTCACGGGCGTGGAGATCGGCGTGATCTGGATGTACCCAAGCAGGTCATCCACATCGTCGCCATCCAGGCATTCGCCGGGATATTCGTCCACCTCAAGATCATCTTCGGGCTGCTCCTCTACCGGCTGCCCGTGGATATCCATAACCATGAGTGAGGGGCAATCGGTCCGTCGGTGCCCGAATCCTTTACACTTAAAACACTGAATGGGCTCGCGTGGCGCATTCGGGGCTCTAGCCGTGGATATCACCGAGGATGTGGTTGGCGTTGGCGCCGGTGCCAATGTTGCTGGTGGGGCCGTGGTTCGGGCAACTGAGGTACTACTCCGGTTCCAAGCAGTGGTGGCACGTGTTGTAGTGGATGTCGCCGAGGACTGAGTGGGATGAGGAGCGGAGGAGGTGGTAGTCACGACGTCGTCGTGAATAAACTCGTTGCTCTCAATGAGGCTGTAGGCAAGGTCGACGGTCGAGGGATTCTGTTCTAGGACACGAGCCCCCAAGTCTGGGCGAAGCCCATGTACAAAGAATGGGATCTGAATTTGTGGGCTGTCCACAAATTTACATCGCATTCGGTACTCTTCGAATTCCTCGATGTAGTCCGAGACCTTGCATTTTCCTTATTTTAGATCCATCCATTTTAACATGAGACGTGTCATGTAAAGCTTTGGGATATATTTATCCTTCAGCTTACGCGACATCTCGTCCCAAGAGAAGGGTGGATCTTCTCGCTGGCGTGCGGCTTCCGTCTCATTTTTCCAGAATATCTTCGCTTGTCCTCCAAGTCGGGCCTCGGCGTAGGCCACACACAAATCATCGTCCATGCGATACCACTGAAAATAGCTCTCTAGATCCGACTCCCAATCAGTATAGTCTTTCGGGTTACTAGACCCTTCAAAGATCGGCACTTCCATTTGCACGCTCTTTTGTATCATAGCGCGATGTGCCTCTCGACGTCGCTCATGCTCATCATCATGGCGACGAGCAGGGGGGTGACGGGGTGCACCTCGGGGGTAGATATGGTCCGGACGGTTCTCGTAGTAGGCATCACGATGCGGTGCCGGATGGTAATGTGGTCGTTCTTTCGGATAGTCATCATGATGAGGCCGTCTCAAGGGCGATAGGGGTCGTGCCGGATAAGCATCTTCCCGGCGTGGGAGATAGTCAGGGTATCTCCTATATCGGTGCTCATCGTCGGGGTAGTGATCCCGATGTGGCGCGCGGTCGTGGTCCGTAGCGTGTCTCGGTGATGCTCTAGGCGGTGCCGGGGCCTCCTCGTACGGACCTGGTGCATGAATAGGCGCGGTCCGGTAGTGGGGCAGGTAGGCGGAGCTGTCGCCATTAGTGGTGACTTCCGATCGATGTGCTAAGGGTGGCGGTCGTGGGCTACCCGGGCGGGAAGAATAGTGCGGTGCATCTCGCATTGGTATGCGGTTGGGGTTGAGCATCCCCTCTTCCGGGTAGTCGTATCGCCGAGAATTCTGGTTCTCGGGAGGGTAGTCGTTCCTATGAGGGGGATAGGAACGCTCGTCGTAATAGCGTGGTGCTGGCCTCTCTTCTGGGGGGGAGATCTACGTCGGTCATCGTAGTCGTACTCCCGGGGTGGGGATCTTCGTCGATCGTCGCGGTCGTACTCCCATTCTTCAGCATATCAGTAGCGAGGTGGTGGGACCTCGGGGTCTCGTGGTTGGTAGGCCCGGGCGGGAGGCTCCCGCAGGGGAGCCTTGCCTGGTCGCCAGGGAACCTCGTTAGCCGAGGGTTTGTCATAGGGTTCTTCTACCGGCGCCCTACGAGTAGGGGCGGCGGTAGATGAGCGCCGGTCTTCGGATGATCGATGTGCCATGGGCGCCGCTTCAGTTGGAGGCCTTGGGACCCGAGTGGCGGGTTCCCTAGGTGGCGGAGGAGGTAAAGGTACCTCCTCGGGATCCATTTGCTCTATCTGTAATCGTTCACCTAACGGTTCCTCTAGAAGAGGATACCCTATGACGAGATCGTGGTCACGATCGTCGTCGCATTCAAATGTAGTCGGTATCCCGACACTGGGCTCGCATACGAACCATCCTATGGTCAACCATCCACAACCTAAAAAGCCTAGGGGTATGCGTGTGATGGATGCGATGATATGACGTGCACGATGTAATGTAAATGCTTTTTGAAATATGACGTGAACAATTCAATTAGATTTCTAGTGATATTCTACCAACCGTGTTAACCAAAAGCTAACACGACCGGCTCTGATACCAATATGATGTAATACGACCTGCCGGGATCGGTCGGCTTGTATTACGTCACAGGAATATGATGCAATATCGTGAGATGCAAATCGATGTACGGATGATAACAAATGAGCAGTGGAAGGATCGACGGATAAAGATGCAGGCCGTGCCAGTCAGCGAGAAGAGAGTGATCTTAGATCAAACTCCCAATGACCCGCGAGAACTACTAGATGAATATGAAGAGAGGGGCTTTTGACGGCCCTGGAGTGTTCGGCGTCTAGGACAATGGCTATCCTTACAACCACAAGAACTCCTACACTCGATGAGGTGGCTAATCCTATGCGTGTAATGTATCAAGAAACGACGGCAGGGGACGTGATAGCGTACGACGAGACTGCAAGAGATAATAATACTGGTAAAATGGAGGGAAGTCGAGGAGGTACCTTGGTATCGCTAATCCACAGTGTGACGGTTTGTTCCACGAGTCGTCGTAGAGATTTCCTGAGTTAGTACTAGCGGTACATGCGAAGAGCGGCCTGGTGCGAAGACGTTCCATGGGCCAGGCTAGATCACAGGGGCCTTAGTACAGTGGAGCAGGGCACACGACGAGGGGCGCTCGGACGCCGTCGCGCGGATGCTGGCTGCACTCGTGCGGGCGGGGCGGAGCAGAGTGCCCGGGCGTGAGCACGCGGGCGCTATCGTGTGGGTGCCGGAAGACACGCGCAGGGACTCTATCGTGCGGGCGCTGGAAGGCACGCACAGGGACGCTGTCGTGCGGGCACCGGAAGGCACGCACGCACGCACAGAGGGGCTAGGCATTCCGACGCGACGCGCGTCTGGCGTGCAGGTGCGGGTCCGCACGGCGCGCGCGCTCACGGGCACGGGATGTTCGGGGCAAAGTCGCTGCGGTAGGAATGCTCCCGGTTGGGTTTACGGGCATGGCACGCGAGAGCGGGGGCGCGGGCACGGGCGACGCCGGCGCGAGGCAGGATGGTGCAACGGCAGGATGGGTGTAACAACCCCAAGAACCTTTCAAGAAAGGAGTCCTAGAGTGCTTCGGGCAGTCTTGGGTGGGATTCTCAGTGATCCCGTGGAAGGTGATGTCGACGATGTACCAGCAGCTTCCGACGTCCTCGGAGTGTTCTCGATGATGACTTCTTCTGCTCCCGGTGGTGACGACTTCTGGAATCTTGAAATCTTTCGTTCCGGAGTGGTTTCGACTGAGCGATTGAACACGTTCCCACGGAGTGATCTCGACGTGGGAACGAGGGCTCTACGCCACGGAGTGATCTCGACATGGTTGAGGCTAGCCAAGCCTCCTACACTACTCTCTACGGAAGGGGACACACAAGCTTGAAAATTCTTCAACAAATGACTCCAAAGTGTTCCCTGGGCATGCCAACCCCTTATATAGTGAGGATGGGTGCAAAGTGAATGTGGGGGAGGACGAACCATCGCGAGACGTGGTTCGGCCTCTCCTTACAAATTTGAAATACAAATGAAAATAAAAGGGAAAAGGCGAGGACGAGACCCAACATTGGCCCAATCCATAAAATCCAGAAATACAACAAGCAGAAAATAACGCAAGAGAAAATATGAAGATACTTACGCGGGCGGGGTATTTGAACCCCGGGTGGCAAGCGTCGACGCGAGCCGCTCGGCGTGGCTGATGACTTCCCTTTGTAGCGTCTCCAGGATGGTCCTCCATCATCAACCCGCCACGGTCAATCGGCGTCAACCCTAAAGCCGACATGCCACAACCGCCAACATGCACGTCTCCACCCGCGCACGCCTCTACGCCCGTCATGACACGATGCCAAAGTCAGATTCACAACTGCCCTTTGGCGTGACATGGCGCACGTCTTTATTTTCTCGTCCTTACTTTCTCGTCAATTTCTCTTTCCTCCAAGGCCTATATAAAGGCCATTGTTTTCAAGAAACTTTCAGGCAGTCATAAATTCAAGAATTGAGTTTTGTTAAATCTTCTTGGATGACTGCCCAGCCTCCCCTACCCTTCTCAACCCTAGCCGTCGTCACCGCCGCTGCCGCCACCGTCGCCTCGCGACGTCGGCCTCACATCTCCTCTCTCTCTCTCTCTCTCTCCCTTGTCTGCCAATCTTGGCCGCCCAAGCAGTCCCGCTAGGGCCCCTCAGGCAGCCCCGACCAGGCCGCCCATGCTGCCCCGGCCAGGCCGCCCTGGCCGCCCAGACAGAGCCACCCAGCTAGAGTCGCCAAGGCCGCCCAGACAGAGCCGCCCAGCTAGAGCCGCCCAAGCAGCCCCGACCAGGCCGCCCAAGTAGCCCCGACCAGGGCCCCCAGGCAGTCCCGACCAGGCCACCCTAGGCAACCCTCGGTAGGGCTGCCCAAGAGCGCCCAAGACTGCCCAAACCGGGCCGCCCGAGGCCGTGCTCAGGAGGCCCGTGTCTGGATGTCGTCCGCACTTCGAGCCGTGCGCACTACGCGCGCTCGGGTGCGCTCCGCCACACTCCGCGCGCGCGTCGGCACTCCGCGCGCTCAATGCCCATGCGCGCTGATCCGCGCACTCCGTGCACCCTTTGCGCGCTTCGCGCGCGTGGGTGTTCGCTCACGCTGACTCTACGCCCACGACAACTGCTAGTCAACTAGGGCCGTTCAACGCCCGGAACGTCCAACGTCGTCCTCGTCCAGTGGGCTGCTCAACGCCCGGACTCGCCCAGATTCGTCACGATCAGAATTGCCTGCGACCTCTTCACGCACTACGGTACCGAGGTACACTTGAACTCTTTGGTGTCTAAGTGTTCCTCATTCAGTGTTTTCTCGAGAAGTTTCCACCGCCATCAGAAATAGATTTGGTTTGGATTTTCACATTCTTCTCCCTCTTTCTGGAGTGTTTCCTTGCGACACGAATTCGGGTATTGATTTTGGTGCTAAGGCATCGTCGCGGTGGGGGAAGACAGTACTCCCGCCCTCGAAAGGGTCATAGCTGAACCACCAGATTTTCATCAGTTTTTAAATCCGAATCCGACCATGAATTTCTGTGGATTGTTTTATCCCTCACACACCCTACCCTTAGCCGGTATATCTTGTCGTCCCACCCTTCCTCGCGTACCCCGTAGTCGTCATAAGTCACATATCCCTTTTATCCCTAGCCGTCACTATCGCCGCTACTGCTGCCGTCGATGTCACTTCCCATCGCCAGTCCACCATTCTTTCTCTCGCCCATCTTACACTCTTCCATCCTTCTCTTCCACCCCTCTCCTTCCTCCTTCCCCTCTATCCTCTCTCTTTCTCTCTCTCTCTCTTCCTTGCCCTCCTGGGTTACCCTAGGACCCCTTGATCGCCAGTCCAAGATCGCCCTAGGGCCACCCAGGACGACCGCCCAAGGCACGCCCTAGACCGCCCCAACAGGGCCGCCCAAGGCCTGCCCTAGGCCGCCCCAACAGGGCAGCCCTTGGCCGCCTAGGCCGCCCCTACCAGGGCCGCCCAAGACCAGCCCTAGGCCGCCCCAACAAGGCCGCCCAAGGCCGCTCAAGCCGCCCTTGCAAGGGCCGCCTTAGGCCGCCCCTACCAGGGCCACCCAAGACCAGCCCTAGGCCGCCCCAACAGGGCCGCCCAAGGCCGCCCAGGCTGCCCCTGCCATGGCCACCTAAGGCCAACCTCAGGCTGCCCCTGCCAGGGCCGCCCAAGGCCAGTCCTAGGCCGCCCCAACAGGGCAACCCCAGGCCGCCCAAGGCCGCTCCTGCCAGGGCCGCCCAAGGTCAGCCCCAGGCCGCCCCAATAGGGCAGCCCCAGGCCGCCCAGGCAACCCTAGGCAGCCAACCCCAAGCCGCCCAAGGCTCAACCCCAGGCCGCCTAGGACGTTGATTGCACCCTCTTACTCCGTCCGTGCCCGTTCATCCACCTCGCTCTCCACCAAGGTCGCTCATCGCCTGGACACGCCCGTACCTGCCGAACTCAGAATTTCCTGCAACCTCTTCACGCACTACGGTGCCGAGGTACGCCTTAACTTCTTGGTGTCGAAGTGTGCTCCGCCTAGTATTCCTCGAGAAATCTCCACCGCCGTCAGATTTGTTTTGATTTGGATTTTTCCTAAAGTTCTCTTCGAGTGTTCCCAAAGAGACGTGAATTTGGGTATTGATTTTGGTGCTTCAACATCATCGCGATGGTTGAAGACAGTACTCCCGCACTCGATGAGGGTCGGAGCTGCACCACCAGCTTTCATTGGTTTTAAGTTCTGAATTCGACCGTGTGATTTCTATGGTCTGTTTTATCCCTCCCAAACCCAGTCCATTCACTGCCTTCCACCCGTCTGTGTCATTTTCTCCATCCCTCAAGTCATCCATTCCCTAGTCGTCCTACATCAAATTAGTATTAGAGCCTAACCTGTCAGCCCAAGTCGTTTCCACCATCATAGATGTCTTCATTTGTCAGTCCCATTGCATGCATCTGCGTTCAAGCAAACGAGTCTCCGCCCGATGACAGACCAACCCCAAGATAGTCACGAGGTTTCCGTCCCCGTCCATGAGTTGTCATCATCCACCCCACCGACCTCCTCTCGAGGGGACATCGATCGCGTGTTAGACGTTGTCCAGAACGGTTTTCGTGATGTGAATACACGAATTACCAATATGGATAACCGTCTAACCAATTTGATGGAGGACAATCCAGCAGACACCAAGCCCGGACGACTCCAGCCGCGCCGAGCTGCCCGCGCCGATGCTCACGACCCAGAGTTTAAGTACCCCGCATAAGCATCTTATCTTCCTTTAATTTGTTTTATCTTTTCGTTATTCTCGTTCTTGGATTTTATGGACTGGGGCGGTGTTGGGCCTCATCCTTGTCATGTTTTTTCTTTCAATTGTAACTGTTAAGAGAGGCCGAACCACGTCTCGCGACGGTTCATCCTCCCCACGTCCTCACTTGGCACCTATCCTCATTATATAAGGGGATAGCATGCTCAAGTGAAAGTTTGAGTTAGTTGTTGAAGAAATTTCCAACTTGTGTCTCCACCTATCTTAGTGAGTAGAGTGTAGAGAGGAATTGGCTATCCTCGCCCACGCCGAGATCACTCCATGGTTGGAGCCTGCGTCGTCACATCGAGATCACTCCGTGGCGTCGTGTTTCAACAACCCGTCGAGATCACTCCGGGTTGCTTAAAGATTCAAGAAGACGTTCCCTTCTTGAAGCCAAGAAGCCTCCGTTGAGATCACTCCGAAGGGTCTCAAGGATTCAAGAAGGTGTCATCAAGAGAGAAGTGTCATCAGCCGTCATCGTCGAGATCACTCTGGGTACGCGTTGCCTTCAATCCTCCCCAAGAATACTCCAACCGCCCCAAGAATTGCCACTCCTCAGACCAAGAAACACCCTCTTCCTGGGAATCTTGGGTAGTTAGACTACAAGAAAACCTCCAAGAAGCCCTTTCTTGGAGACTGCCACACCGCCCGGCAACAGCGTGCGCCCTGTCATTGTCCTCATGAGCTCCACACGAAACCGTGCCTGCACAAGCCCCACGCTCGCCCAAGTCCGCACGAGGCCCACGCGAGCCCCACGCGCAACCGCACGAGCACAACGCTTGCACGAGTTTGCCGAGCCCTGCGAGAGTTCTGCGTGCACGCGCACAAGCCCGCACAAGTCGGTGCGAGCCTGTGCGCGGCTGCACAAAGCCCCGCGCGAACCCCGCGCGCGTCCGCACGAGCCCCACACGACCCTCGTGCGAGCCTACGCGCATCCGCACGAGCCCGCACGAGCCCGCACGAGCCCCGCGCGAGTCCCGCTTCAACACTCGCACAAGCCCACGCGAGCCTTGTTTTGGCGCCTCCCCGCGCCGCACCGCCCGTACCGTGCGCCATGCCCATTGCCCTCACGATCTCCGCACGAGCCCCACGCCCGCACAGTGTTCTAACGACTTGTTGCACAAGTGGACTCTCGTCAAACAGGTACCCACTCATCTCCCCTCCATTAAATTCCAATAATATTACTTGTTTACTGATGTGATACGACGACGGCCGGGATCGATTGGCGCGTTTCACGTCACACGGTTATGATGCGAATGTATGGGATGTAAGCCGAATGATGAGAAAATACGAATGAGCAGATAAGGACTTGTTGGATAGCGACGTCGGCCGTACCGATCAATGAGAGACGAGTGAACCTAAGATCAAACTCCCAATGACCCACTGGACCTACTAGACGTCTACTAAGTGAGGGGCATCTAACAGCCCTGGAGCGTTCGGCGTCCAAGTCGGATGATAGTCCGTCTACCACAAGAATCCCTATGCTCGACAAGGTGGCTAGTCCTATCCGATGATGTTCGAGAATATCACGGTAGCGGACGCGATAGGGGAAGACGAGACTGTCGAAGATAATAATACTGGAGTTTATAGAGGGGAGACGAGACTGACCTTTGTATCGCTTAGTCCAAGGCGTCCAAGTCGTCGAGCGGATGCTTAGTGTCGGGTCGTGCGGACGATTGTCGTTGGCGAGGACAAAACCGGGTGCGGACGGTGCGGTCGTAACTACCAGCAGAGAGCTGAGTCCACGGGTGGCGTGCAACAAAAGTCGAAGCAGAGGGCGCACAAGGCGCGCGCTTGGCTGGCGCACGGCGTAGTCGTGTGGGCGGGCAAGACAGCGAACCAAGTATCGTGGGAATAGTCGTGGGGGTGGGGCAGAAAACCAAGTAATCAGTTATGGCGTAGAGGGTGGGAATCAAGAAATCAAGAAAGATGAGGGCGAAGGGGAGAACGAAGGGGAATCAAGGAGATATGGTGAGATCAAGAAATCAAGAAATCATGAAATCAAGAATTCAAGAAATCAAGAAATCAAGAAATCAAGGAGAAAGAAAGTGGGCGATCAAGAAAGACAAGAGGATGCGGTTGGGGATCAAGAAATGATGGGGAAAGGAGGGTGGGCGATCAAGAAAGGCAAGACGAGGCTGTTGGGAATCAAGAAACGATGGGAGAAAGGAGGGTAGGCGATCAAGAAAGGCAAGACGAGGCGGTTGGGAATCAAGAAACGATGGGGAAAGGGGGGGGGGGCGATCAAGAAAGGCAAGACGAGGCAGTTGGGAATCAAGAAACGATGGGGAAAGGAGGGGGGGCGATCAAGAAAGGCAAGACGAGGCGGTTGGGAATCAAGAAACGAGGGGGAAAGGGGGGGGGGCGATCAAGAAAGGCAAGATGAGGTAGTTGGGAATCAAGAAACGATGGGGAAAGGAGGGTGGCGATCAAGAGAGGCAAGACGAGGCGGTTGGGAATCAAGAAACGATGGGGAAAGGGGGGTGGGCGATCAAGAAATGGTGGAAGGGTGGAAAAAGGTACCAAGAAATGGCTTTCTTGAACTGTAACAACCAAGAACCCTCCAAGAAAGAGGAGTTCTTGACGGATCTGGGGTGTGCTCCCTCGACGGAGCAGATTTCCCCGGTTGATGGCGTGTCAGCGACGCTTCTTGAATCTCCCAAGACCCCCGGAGTAATCTCGACGAAGGCCTCTTTCAATTCTTGATGGCGGCAACTTCTTGAAACTCTTTCCTCGCACCGGAGTGATCTCGACGGCGCGCTTTAACACGTCTCCCTCGGAGTGATCTCGACGGGAGAGACGTGGGCTCTACCCACGGAGTGATCTCGACGTGGGGTGGGGCTAGCCAAACCCCCTACACTACTCTCTACGATAGGGGGGGAGACGAATTGTGAATAAACTTTTAAACAATGACTCCAAGGTGTTCCTTGGGCATGCCATCCCCTTATATAGTGAGGATGGGTGCCAAGTGAACGTGGGAGTGGACGAACCGTCGCGAGACGTGGTTCGGCCTCACTTACAAATTCAAAATACAAACATAAAAAGTAAAAATGACGAGGACGGGGCCCAACAACATTGGCCTAGTCCACGAATCCAAAAATACAAACACACATGAAAATGAGCATAAGTAAAAAGATAAAAGTTCTTACGCGGGGTACTTAAACCCCGGGTGGCGAGCGTCGGCGCGAGCTGCTCGGCGTGGCTGACGACATCCCTTCGCATCATCCTCGAGATGGTTCTTCGTCATCGGGCGTCGTCCTCGAGATGGTCCTCCATCATTTACAGTGTCGTCGTCCCCTATCTTGTCCTCTGCCAGATTTTCACAATATCACTCATAGGATAGCCACCTTGTCGAGAGATAGGCTTCTTGATTGTGGTAGAAGGTTTATTCGTTGATTCTTAGGCGTCGAACATCTTCGGGCCGTCAAACGGCCGTCACTCCTTAGACGTCTTAGTTGGTCATACGGATCATTGGGAGTTTAATCAGATCAATATCTTCCCTAGCAGACGACGTTGATCATCCTTCCTCTTCCTTGACAGTAGTTTTATTGCTCATTTAAGGGGTATTTTAAACGTCGTTCATTTCAAATCATTAGTTACAAAACCAATCATCCTCATCCTGTCACATAATATGAGCCGCCCGATCCCAGCACGCCATCGTATTACATCACAGTTCGATCTATGCGGTGAGCGAACGGACTTACCAACTCAAGAATAGAGATCGTGACCGCCATTACCGGGATCGCAAAGACCACTATCCGCCTGATTCCAGACCTCGAGGTCGTGATAGGGGTCATCACGACTAGGATGATCCTATACTACCTGAGGATAGATCTTGGAGCCAAAATCAGAATCATCCCGTGCGAGATGATCAGATTCCTCCTAAGATTCCCACTCCGGTCCGTGATAGAAATCGTCGAGATGATTACTATCCGCCCGAGCCTAGGACCCCAGGCCAGGACAAGAATCGGCCCCCACGGAATGATCCCTATCCGCATGTGGATAGAGCCCCGGTGCATGATGGAAATTGTTTACCCCGAGACGATTACCATCCACCGGAGGAGAGGATCCCAGTGCGCGATAGGAATCATCCCCCACGGAATGATCCTTATCCGCCTAACGATAGACATCATGGATGGAACGGGAATCATCCGGACAGGGACGATCCTTATCCACCCGAGGATGTGGCTCCCCCTCGCGATCACCGCCGTGCGGATAACGACAACCTATGGCAGCAGATTCAGCGTAGTGCCAAAGTTGATGTTCCATATTACGAGGGATCTAGGGACCCTAAGGAGTATCTTGATTGGGAGTCCAAATTAAAAAGTTATTTTAAGTGGTATAATATGTTAGAGTGGCAGAAAGTCCAATACGCCAAGATGAGATTAGGAGGACAAGCGAAGATCTTTTGGGAGAATCTTGAATTTTTTATTTATAACCATCGTGAGGCACCCATAGATACTTGGCCCCACATGAAGGACAAACTGCGTGAGAAATACATCCCACTTGCCTGTCTAGATAACCTTCTTGACCAATGGCACAAACTACAGCAGGGTAGACGCCCCGTTTCCGAGTACATTACCCAATTCGAGGAGTTTTATCTGAGGTGTTGAGTCGAGGAGAGTCCCCAAACCGTTATTTCCCGATTTAGAATCGGTCATAACCCTTATTTGGAGACAGAATTGCTCTTGCGTAAGGCCACGACCTTAGAGCAGGCCTATCAGATCGTAGAAGACCTAGAACTTTGTAAGAACTTATACCATACTCTTGTGTACAACCGCCCTGGTCTTGCCGATCGGTCGCATTTATCCAATCCCTCTCCTACCAACCGTGCAATCCAACGCCATCCTCCGATAGCTCTCTCGGCACCTCCCGTTCCCACTCCCACTCGTAATACCACCGAGCACCGCCCTCTAGTTGTGACTCAGTCATCTACTACATCACCTTCCCTCGAGTCCATCGCTAGGGCCCCTCCTCAACCCAATCCCGCACAACTCAATCCTTCCGGCTTGACTTGTTTTAAATGCCAGGGTCCCGGACTGTCCACCATCTCTTCCTCATCACGACCCATCTACGTCAGTTAGGGGAATCATCCGCTGGAACCTTACTCAGCCTTCCACTTATAATTCCGCATTGAGGACATCCATATTTTACACATTTTAAAATTGGTGATAAGATGTGTAAGACGATCGTAGACACTGGTAGTTGTATCAATGTCGTCTCCGATGTTATGACATCATGTTTGGGATTACCTTTGATTGATCATCCTCACCCATATTTTGTGTCTTGGATCAATGCTATCGCAATCCCTGTGAAGAGCCAATGCCGTCTCCCTTTGAAGGTTCAATCCTACGAAGAGGAGATATTGTGTGATGTTTTACTCATGAAGGTGGGCAGCATTATCCTCGGCCGCCCTTGGTTGTATGATAATGATGTACACCTCTATGGTCGGAGCAATACCTGTTCTTTCATCCATCAGGGCAAGAAGACTACATGGCATCCTTACACTCATAGCCCGTAGAGATCCTCACCAAAATCTCCATCCGTAGGCTTATGTGTCGTTAGCGGGTTACCAATTTCAAAAGGAACTCAATAGTGAAATGACTATGTGTTTAGCCATGATCCCTGATCACTCCTCCGAGGATTCCTCCACGCCACCCCCCGAGGTTTCTCAGCTACTCGAGGAATTCGCAAGTGTCTTCCCTAATGATTTGCCGATGACCTACCCCGGATGCGTGATATCTAACACGCCATTGATTTCATTCTGGGGTCGCCCTTACCCAACCTCCCTCATTATCGGATGGATCCCACAAAGTATAAGGAGCTACATCGTCAAGTCCAAGAACTCTTGGACAAGGGATTCATCCAAGAGAGCCTTAGCCCGTGTGCCTTACCCGCACTGCTGGCTCCCAAACAGGATGGGAGTTGGCACATGTGCATAGACAATTGAGCAATAAATAAGATTATGGTCAAGTATAGGTTTCCTATTCCCCGCATCGACGACATGTTTGATATGATGGCATGTTCGACAATTTTCTCCAAGATTGATCTTAAAAGCGGTTATCACCAATTTCGTATCCGACCACGAAACGAATGGAAAACTGCTGCTAAGATCAAAGACGGACTATATGAGTGGAAAGTCATGCCCTTTGGTTTATCAAATGCACCTAGCACCTTTCAGCGATTGATGAACCACATACTTAGACCGTTCATAGGATTTTGGTCGTCGTATATTTTGATGATATTCTTATTTATAGTAAGACCACACCTGATCACCTCCCTCACCTACGTTTACTTTGTGAAGTATTGAAAACCGAGCAATTATACGCTCACCCAAAAAAATGTTCCTTTCTTGTTAGTCATGTCTCATTCTTAGGTTTTATCTTATGTGGCCAAGGCGTATCTATTGATCCAGCCAAAATTGATGCCATAACCCAATGGCCAACGCCTACAAATACCCATGATGTTCGTAGTTTTCACAGTCTAGCAATGATTCGTATCCAGCTTTAGCACCATCCTGGCACCCTTGACTGAATGCCTTAAGGGAAATCATTTTGAATGGACGGTAGAAACGCAAAAGTCCTTTGAGGAGATCAAACTTAGATTGACTCAGGCCCCTATTCTCCGTTCACCTGATTTTGTTAAAGTATTCGAGGTCGCCTGTGATGCTTCAGGATTAGGAATAGGAGTCCTGAGTCAAGAAAATCACCCCATCGCTTTCTCTAGTGAAAATTTGAATGACGCTAAGCTTAAGTATTCTACCTATGACAAAGAGTTTTATGCGATTATCCAATCCTTACGTCATTGGCGTCACTATTTACTCTCCAAGGAGTTCATCCTCTACTCTGAACACGGAGCTTTAAAGTATCTCCAATCCCAGCAGAAATTAAACTCTAGGCACATTAAGTGGGTCGAATTCCTTCAGTCTTATACCTTTGTCCTTAAACACAAGAAGGGAGTTGAGAACCGAGTCGCTGATGCCTTGAGTAGACGAGTCCACTTGTTGAATGTTATGAAGGTGGAGGTTATTGGTTTTGCTCAGATGAAGAACCTATATCCTGATTGCCCGGATTTTGCTCCCATTTTACAGACTTTAGGCAAGTACCGGAGCCCTGACAACCAAGATTATAGCTAAGAGAATGGATTCTTATTTTATGATCGTCATCTATTCATCCCACAGTCATCTCTTAGGGATTTCTTGTGCGGGAGACACATGCCGGAGGCCTTAGTGGTCAATTTGGGAGAGATAAAACGATTGCCATGGTCGAGCACAGATTCTATTGGCCATCCCTTAAGTGAGACGTAGCTAAAGTAGTCTCTCAATGTCATGTATGTTCCCTTACCAAGCAGGTTAAACAAAACACCGGCCTTTACACCCCTCTTCCGGTCCCCGAAAAACCCTGGGACGATGTGAGCATCGACTTTCTGTTAGAGCTTCCGAGGATGAACAAACACTATGATTCCATCATGGTGGTTGTGGATCGTTTCTTGAAGATGGCTCATTCCATTCCTTGCTTTAAAACTTCTGATGCTTCTCATGTCGGTCAATTATATTTCAATGAAGTTGTGCGTCTCCATAGTCTTCCAAAAAGCATAGTATCAGACAGAGATGTCCGATACACTAGCTACTTTTGGAAGACTCTTTGGCATCTTTTGAGGACGAAGCTCAAATTTTCCACGGCTTTTCACCCCCAAATTGATGGACAGACCAAGGTCATTAATAGGAGCCTCAGAGCCCTATTACAATCGTTGGTGGGAGACAACCTCAAGTCTTGGGATTCTGTCATTCCGCGTGCCGAATTTGCCTACAACACGTTGATCAACCGTACTACGGGCATGAGCCCATTTGAGATAGTCCATGGTCATTCCCCTCGTACACCCACTGATCTTATACCCATGTTACCGCATACTAGAGTCTCACATGGTGGTCATGAGTTTGCAAGTCATATTAGGCGTCTGTATGAGGAAATTCATACACGCATCATCAATAGCAACACCTCGTACAAACAGACCGCAGATTTTCACCCGCTTTTTCGCGAATTTAAAGAAGGTGACATGGTGATGGTGCAGGTTAGGCCGGAGAGATTCTCTTCCAAGCGGCTACTAAGCTTCACGCTCGTAGTGCTGGGCCTCTTCCAATCCTCCAACGAGTTGGGGAAAATGCCTATGCCATTGACAAACCCTCTACGTGGGGGATAAGCACCACCTTCAATGTCTCGGGTTAGTCAGATTCCAAGCCCCACCTCTTTCATCTAATGGCCCTCCTCTACCCTCGGACTTCTTGGTGAGTGAGTTTGACTTGTCCACTCCTCCTTCACTACCCTTTGACTGGCTAGAGAACATTGAGGCTATATTGGACGAGGTAATCACCTTCACCAAAGGTGGGATGGTGCGGAAGTTTCTTGTTCGTTGGCAGGGCAAAGCATCGACGGACGGCACATGGATTACGGAGGAAGACCTGGCTCGCCTGCGCCCCGACTTGGTGACACCGCTAAAGCTTTCAGATGACTACTCGATAGAGTCAAGTTCTCCGCACCCCGGGGGAATTGGTGGCGTCGACGCCAATTCTTCGACACCGGACGCTCCGCTGCCATCAACCGAAGTCAACATCTATGCCACAAACAGGCCGCAACCGTCGTCACGCATGCCTCCACCCACGCATGTCCCTGCGCGCGTCATGACATGTCACCAGAGGTAGATCAACAACTCTCCTTTGGCGTGACACGAAGCACATCCTTCATCTTTAACTTCTAGTCTCTAATTTCTCGTCATTTTCTCTTTCCTCCAAGGCCTATATTGATGCGAAACGCTGTCGGCCGGGATCGAACGGCGCGTTTCACGTCACAGAAAAGAGTGATGCAATGTAATGAGATGAAATCCAAAAAAATAATGCACGTTTGAACGAGCAATACAAGACTTCAGAAGATAACGATGTAGATCAGGACGATCACCCGGGAAGAATGATCCAAGGATCAAACTCCCAATGACCCTCGGAATCTACTAGACGTCTAGACGAGAGGGGCGTCCAATGGCCCTGTTAAGTTCGAAATTTAAGTGGTCAGGGGACAGTCCGTTTACCTCAAGAAAGTCCCTACTCTCGTCAACGGTGGCTATTCCGATTTCTGGCGATAGGCGGGACGCCAGGGCAGAGGACATGATAGCGGAAGACGGGACTGCAAGTAGTAATAATACTGGATTAAGTGGGAGAAGAGACGAGCGGACCTTAGGATACGTAGTCTACGGTGTGTCAGATGAGAGCGATGAGTTGACGGGTCGAAGACCAATGGTAGCTTGATGATGTCTGAGTCACCGGTAGAGGCCGACGTGAATGCGATGCGGGGACACGGGGGTACACGGCAGGGCGAGGGCACGTCACGGGCCGTCGGCTGGAACAGAGGCAGCGCGCAGCGGAGCACGGCGCCGAGCGGAGATCTGAGCGCGCGACCAGACCGCCGGATGGCGCGATCCCGCGGAACAGGCGAGGCCGCGTGCGGAGCAGGTGAGGCCGTAGTCGCGGAACCAGGTGAGGTCGCGTGCGGGGTCGTGCCGCGGCACGGCGCGGCCGCGGGCGGAGCTGGCAGCGAAAGGGATGGCGGGTCCGCGTGCGGGGCTGTGCGGTCGCGGCACCAGGCGGGACCGCGTGTGGGGCCTACGGCGGCGCAGCGCGGGCAGCGAGGAGTTGGCTACGAGGGGTAACGGCGAGGGCAGCGTTGGGATGGCGACGGGGTCAGGGATGATCGTGGCCGGAACGTGGGTGGGGAAAGATCAAGAATTGGTGGACGGCGTGGCGAGATGGTGGCGGGACAGAGGTGAAGGAGTGGGATGGCACAGGCGGTCAAGAAGGGGTGGGGATGGATCAAGAAGGGATTATGCAGAGGAGGGATGATTCAAGAAGGCGAAGGGGGGGGGAGGGGAAACAGGATGTGGGGTTCAAGAACGGGGGGAAAGGGCAATGGGAGGGGATCAAGAAAGGGGTTCTCGGTCAAGGAAACAAGGGAAGAAGTGGGGGGGGGATAATGAAGAACGATGGAAGAAGATGATCGAGGTGGGGAGGTGAGAAGGATGATGGTGAAGGAGAAGGATCAAGAACCTGGCAGAGAGGGTTCTTGACGGGATTGCGGGCGTTCCTCCTCGCTGGAGGCAGATGTCCTGATGCCGCACTGCGCCGTAGTTGTCATGAACCTTGAGGACGCCCAGAGTGATCTCGATGGGAGCCCTCTCAATTCTTGATTCGACGGCTTCTTGAAAATCTTGAACGTACCAGAGTGATCTCGATGGTACGGTTGAACACGCCATGACCGGAGTGATCTCGACGGGTGGGGCGTGGGCTCTACTCTCCAGAGTGGTCTCGACGAAGAGGTGGGGCTAGCCAAACCCCCTATGCTACAGCTACGATAAAGGGGGAAGACTTCTAAAAATGCTTTTCAATTCAAAAACTTCCAAGTAGTCCCTTGGGCATGCCCTCCCCTTATATAGGGAGGAGGGGTGCCAAGGAGACGTGGGGAGAGGTTGAACCGTCATGAGACGTGGTTCGACCTCTCCTTACAAAATCAAAATACAATCTTAAAATGAAAATAAAGACGAGGATGGGCCCTACGATACTGGCCCAATCCATAATTCGAAATGCAAAGAAAATACACATAGAAAAAACATAAATTGTTCGAACCTACCCGGAGTACTTAAACCCCGGGTTGCGGACATCGGCACGAGCTGTCCAACATGGCTGCTGGCGAGTCGTCCTCGGTCATCCAGCTGATGTCGTCGTCATCATCAGGTCATCATCGGCACGATGGTCCTCCATCATATATATAGGCCATTGTTTTCAAGAAACAGCTAGGCAGTCATAATTCAGAAATTGACGATGGCGCAGCCCCGGCAGCAGCCCCAGACACGTCTTCGAAGACATCAGCGCCGCCCTCGATAGCGCCAGCCGTTTGTGTCTAGCCCGCCCGGCTAGCCAAGGCGACGGTACACACGCCCGGATTCAAATATCCCAGGTAACAGACACCTTATCGTTTCTATGTTTCGTTTCGTTCATTGCTTGTTGGTTGTAATCTTTGTCATTCGTGTTTTCTCACGCGTCTTTATCATGTGTAAGGAGAGAGGTTCGACCTTATAAGGATCTCCCCTCCCCCCCCCCCTTCCTGTTTGTCTTCGTTTCCCTTGATCTCACCATGATTTTCATGTCCTTAGGTCATAAGGTTAATTTAGTTAAGTTAGAGGGTCTTTTGGTGTAAGGGCCCCCATACCTTCCCCTATATAAGGGCAGGATGGGTGCCCTAACAATCAGATTTTTTTTGATGAATTTGAAGTATCTTTGTTTTTTCAAAGAAATGGCTTCCTCCCCATTGAGTTAGGGTTACGACCAGTGAAGCAGTAGTAGAAGACGGAGCTGAAGAAGAAGTAGAAGAAGAACCAGGAGCAGATGAAGAAAGAGAGAGGATCGGAGGAAGAGGGACGTCCGCCCTGGCGCCGGTGCCCTCGTGCCTGCCCCGCGCGCCACTACGCCATGCACGCTTCAGCCAAACGCGCGCTCGCGTGGGCGCACGATTACCCGCGCCGCGACGCGCTGTCGTGCTGCTAGCGCGCGTCCGCACCGCCTGGCTCGACCAGAGCCTCTGTTCAGAGTGGCCCGTGTTAGGATCCGCGAGCCTGAGCTGCACTAACCACCGTGCTACCTCCTCTCGCCGATAGGCCTCCATTGCCGCCGCCCAGCGTCGCTGACTACAACCCCATCCCATGGTCTTCCCTTGGCCACCCCCTCACTCGCCACGGCCGGGTCTCGCTGCGGGCACCATCCTGCCCCTGCGAGCTACAGACCAATGCCCTCCAAGTGGTGTCTGCAGCTCCCAGCAGGTTCACTATCTCCTCGGTACTCCAACCCAGCTCGACTTGGCCCGCGCCAAGACGTTGCCCTGCCATTGCCGAGTTGCCCCCTTAGAGCGCCCCGGTCACAGTCGGGTTGCACCCTGCGCATCGCGGCTTCTAGTCCACCGGACGGTGGCCGTCGAGCCTCCCCCCCCACCCCACGGCGTTGCGTGTCTCCTTGCGCCGCTCCCCTACGGCGTCGCTCACGCCTGTCGCGTCTCGCAGAATCTCTGCTTACCGCACCAGTGCCGTGGCGCGCACGTCCTGCCGCGCCATGCCCGGCGTCCACGTTGCACTTCTTGCATTCACCGCGCCCGGCGCCTGCGCTGTGCTCAGTGCACGCGCCGCACCCGCATCTTGGTGGCGGCCCCTCTACCGCGCCGCACGTAGCGCCGCACGGTGATCAACAACATTCTTGAAGCGCCCAACCGAGTGCGCTGGCCCGTTGCACCGCCTGCCCCGACTGGGATACCCGTGCTACAGCTGACCGTCACCGACTATCCACACCGAGCCGATCGAGAGGGCGCAGAACTCCTACGACCGACTATTTGGTACGCCATTCCCCCTTTTGTCTCGTCTCTTATTTCTTGTAGTATATCTTTTGTTTGCCTCCACCACGCTCAGATTAGAGGTAGGTGAGCGTGAAAGGACGAGTGGAAATCACGACTTATTGAGTGTCCCTCCTAGTTTCAGAACGAGTCGGTTCGCTCGCCACGTGTGAGCAAACCCCGGCGGGAGTCTTCCCATTCGGCGCTGTAGGCCCCTCGTCCACCTGGACAAGGGTCAGAAGGTCTACTTCCCGTCTCAGGGCGACCCCGTCGACCCCCCGGTTGTCGGCTTCCCTCTGTTCGTCGGCAGCTGCATGTACGACACCCCTGCTTGATCATTTCATTGTAGGTCATCCTCGTAGGAGGCTCGTGCTCGACGAACCCCTCGTGCGTCGGTCACGCACCGACACACTATCGACCCCGAGTACAAACCCTCGGTGACGGCCAGACATCGTCCTTGACGTGGTCTTGCATCAATTGAGTTTTTGTTCAACTCTTCTTGGACGACTGCGCAGCCTCTCCTATCCCTTCTAACCCTAGCCGTCGCCACTAGTGCGGCCGCCGCTCCCATCGCCGCTGCCGTAGCCGCCATTGTCACTTCCCATCGTCGGTCCACCATTCTTTCTCTCGCCCATCTTACACTCTTCCATCGTTCTCTTCCACCCCTCCCTTCTCCTTCCCCTCTATCCTCTCTCTTTCTCTCTCTCTCTCTTCCTCACCCTCCTGGGTTACCCTAGGACCCCTTGATCGCGAGTCCAAGATCGCCCTGGGGCCACAAAGGACGACCGCCCAAGGCACGCCCTAGGCCGCCCCAACAGGGCCGCCCAAGGCCTGCCCCAGGCCGCCCCAACAAGGCAGCCCCAGGCCGCCCAGGCCACCCCTGCCAGGGCCGCCCAAGACCAAACATAGGCTGCCCCAAAAGGGCCGCCCGAGGCTGCCCAAGCCGCCCAGGCCACCCGTGCCAGGGCCGCCCAAGACCAAACATAGGCTGCCCCAAAAGGGCCGCCCGAGGCTGCCCAAGCCGCCCAACGCCACCCCAGGCCGCCCTTGCCAAGGCCGCCAAGACCAGCCCAAGGCCACCCCAACAGGGCCGCCCAAGGCCGCCCAGGCTGCCCCTGCCATGGCCACCCAAGGCCAACCCCAGGCCGCCCAACAGGGCCACCCACAGCCGCCCAGGCCGGCCCTGCCAGGGCCGCCCAAGGCCAGTCCTAGGCCGCCCCAACAGGGCAACCCCAGGCTGCCCAAGGCCACTCCTGCCAGGGCCACCCAAGGTTAGCCCCAGGCCGCCCCAATAGGGCAGCCCCAGGCTGCCCAGGCAACCCTGGGCAGCCAACCCCAAGCCGCCCAAGGCTCAACCCCAGGCCGCCTAGGACGTTGACTGCACCCTCTTACTCCGTCCGTGCCCGTTCATCCACCTCGCTCTCCACCGGGGTCGCTCATCGCCTGGACACGCCCGTGCGTGCCGAACTCAGAATTTCCTGCAACCTCTTCACGCACTACGGTGCCGAGGTACGCCTTAACTTCTTGGTGTCGAAGTGTGCTCCGCCTAGTATTCCTCGAGAAATCTTCACCGCCGTCAGATTTGTTTTGATTTGGATTTTTCCTAAAGTTCTCTTCGAGTGTTCCCAAAGAGACGTGAATTTGGGTATTGATTTTGGTGCTTCAGCATCGTCGCGATGGGTGAAGACAGTACTCCCGCACTCGATGAGGGTCGGAGCTGCACCACTAGCTTTCATTGGTTTTAAGTTCTGAATTCGACCGCGTGATTTCTGTAGTCTGTTTTATCCCTCCCAAACCCAGTCCATTCACTGCCTTCCACCCGTCCCTGTCATTTTCTCCATCCCTCCAATCGTCCATTCCCTAGTCATCCTACATCATTCTATAATTACAAACAAGGCTTGGAATCATAAAACTAGGGACTCGCGTGACGCACCCTCGATTGGGTGTTATAGATGCAATGCATATGCGGAGTATCCAAGTGATGACGTGGGGGAGGAGAGGTGTCCATGTCTGACTCCTCGGAGATGGAGGCATCGTCGTCCTCCTCGTCTGAGGAAATGTGGCTGCTAGTATCTCCATAGGTGTCCTCAAAACTAGGGAGTGGGGCTTGACTGTTAGTCAAGCAGTTCTCCAGCTAAAAAGGTATATGTGATGGGTGGAGGTCGGGCAGGAAGGTGAGTATATCAAGTGGGGAGTGTGGCTAGGGTGAGTCAGTAAGGTAGGGATGGTAATGGCCGATGAGCGAGGTGGAGGGGAGCGAGGTGGAGGGGAGCGAGGTGGAGGGGAGCAAGGGGGAGGGAACCGAGGGGGATGGGAGCGAGGGGGAGGTTGAGGGGAGTGAGGCGGGAGGGAGCAAGGAGGTAGGGATAATGGAGATGGATGCTGGTGAGGAGGTGTGGGACATGTAAAGGTGGTAGGGCCGACAGGTGGAGGAAAGCAGATAGGCGAGGATGTGGGGAAGGTGCTGAGGGGAGGATAGGTGAGAGGGGGGTGGGATGATAGGACGAGAGTATGAGAGGGTGATGTAGATTGAGGTGCTGGGGAGGAACGTGAAGATGAAGGACGGGGGGATAGTATAGTGGAGTGGGTATGCTCGACCTCTGTGCAATCTCCATCATGTTTCCCTAGCACATCTAATAAGCCAAAGGTGTTTGAGGTAAGTGGGGCCAGTATCTCCTTACCGTTGCCTGATCGAGTACTAATAGTAGATGCCTCGGGGGCTAGGGTTGGAGGGCGCTTGTTAGCGCCCTTCTTCACCCACTGTTAGGCTAGCAGTCCAGGCTTAGCCAATACTAGCTTAGCCGACGTGAAGTCCCGTGAGGGCAGGACACTAGGCATGCACTGCGATACAAGGGTGGGACGGGTGCTCCGTGGTGGCCTTTGGGTAGGGTGGCGGTCATGGGTAGGGCGTTTGGGGTATTTGATAAATCCAAAATGATAGTAATATATATGTGCAATTTCAGCTAATTTATGTACTTCTTTATCTTTATCTAGATATATTATCAACATTTATGTTAAGTTGTGAAACATCATGAAACAAAATCACCTTTTTCTAATTTGGAGTTAATTATTATCATTTTTGGGACTAACCCCACTTAACGCAATGAGTTAAGTGGAATGAATCTCACTCTCTTCTTAGTTTATGTGGAAGATGCAGGAATTAGGTGAAACTTTCATGAATAAAGGGGATAATTAAATGAAGAGGAAGCTATTTGGACCAGAGGAGCAGGCTCAGCCACAACCCTGGGCCAAGAAAGAAGGCCCAAAGCAAGACAGTTGGCTCTAGTCTAAAGGCCCACTAAGGAAGCTCCACTAGGCCCATTATGAGAGGCATGTTGGGCCAAAGAAAGGAGGGCAAGCGGAAGGTCCAGTCATGATTATTTTTCAGGGGCTTAAATGATGATTGGAGGACAACCTTGGATGTGGATCCAAGCCAGAGAAGAAGATCCAGCCATTCAATCCACAAAACATCCAAGGGTGGAGACTTAAAGATAGCACCTTTAATGCTAATTAAGGAAAGAAGCCTTGAACGTCCAAGGGTATTTCAAAGGTCTCAATGCTGATTTGAGGACCATAATGGACGTGGATCATGACCCTCAAAAGAAGATCTGGCCATCCATTGTATTAAAAATCCAATGGCTCTCCTTTGCTCTCTCTCCCTATATAAACCCCTTCACCCTATTGTAAAATTCATCTTGTGATTCAATCCAAAGTAATGTTTGGTGGCCTAAGTGCAATTGAGTCATAGATCCATTCACCTCAGTGAGTGCCAGGCTGAGCAGGAAGCATCCAGGCCTGAAGAAGCTGGTGGAAAGAAGAAGAAGAAGTCCCTTGGACCTTAGCGGGTGTGACAAAGAGGTTATCTTCTTATTTCTCCTTTCTCATTCTTTTCTGTTCGTCTTTTGTCTTTTAGTTAGTCTTGGATCAGCTAGCCAATATTCAGACGGTTCCAGTGCATCCAACCACGCTCTAAAATTCGTTCTAGTACTCATTCTAGAGTGATTTTAGTACAGTCCATTTTTTCTCTCTCCTCCACCAAGGCACCTTCCCCATTTGGCATCCGGACTTGGCCAAATTTTGACTAAGTCCAAAGCGCCAAACTGTTTCATTTCCTATTTTGTTTTAGCTTTCAAATACTCCTAAAAAATACAAAAAAATTATTTTCTGCCTATTAATATTATTATAATATTATAATAATATTTTATTTTTCTTTGTTATATATTTTTATTTAATTAGTTATTTATCTTCATATGTAGTAAACCTACCTCTAAAATTATTAAAAAATACATAACTAAAGCACAAATTCCTAAGAAAAAAACCCTTGCTCCCTGTGGATCGACCCTTACTCTCCCTACGCTAGTAAGGTTATTATAAAGTTTTGTTGTTTTAATTCGGATAAACCAACGACACTAATTAGTGAAGTTAACTCATCTCTAATTACCCCAAATTCTGAATTGTCATTAGGATATAATCGTTATACAGCAAAGCGGGAAGTTACTCCTCCATGGGAGTTGAGGTGGTCGGTGACGCATTTTGGTGGCACGTATGAAGGGTATGGCCAAGGCGGGTACAATGTGTACAGAACTTTGGAAGGTTCTCATACATGATGGGCTGGAGAATCAACTCGTCTCCGTTCTGAATGAATATCATGCGGTGAATGGGCTCAAGGAGATCCATCTTGACACAATCACGTGCATATACTGGGTGATTGAACAATTGTACATCTTTATAAAGACATATAAATGTTCCAAATGCACCAGCTAAAGATTCAAGAGTAGTGGCCATGAAGAGATGTGGTCGTAGCCCTCGGAAGCCTATCCATACTAGCATAGAGTGAGGACAGTGCTCTCCGGTGCTCGTCTGTTCAGCCGTCTAGTGATAGGTCTGCATGATGGGGCCACTTACCATCCACGTATTTCGACTCCAAGTGATGTAATACGGCCGGGATCGATCGGCTCGTATTACGCCACAAGAAGTTGGATAAGCGGATTCGGGAAATGCAATTCAATGAATGAGAGAAAATACCGAATGAGCATTAGAGGTGCCGATGGATAAAAGGCGTAAATCCACACCGGCCAGGGAAGAGAGAGTGATCCTAGAATCAAACTCCCAATGACCCGCGGGATCGACTAGACGACTAAGTGGTGAGAGGCGTTTGACGGCCCTAGAGTGTTCAGCGTCTAAGTCGAACGACTATCCTATCAACCACAAGAAATCCTACACTCGACGAAGGTGGGTATCCCATCCGGGAGATGTAGTGAAAATAAGGCAGCGGACGTCATAGCGGAAGATGAGACTCCAGAACGTAATAATACTGGTAAGATGGAGGGGAGACGAGAGGGTACCTGAATGTCGTTCGTCCACGGCGTAAGAACTTTCCCGAGTTGGTGACGGGGTGCCGATGGTGTTGTTGGAGGCGAGAGCTTGGACGAGGATAGTTCCCGGGGATGATGGCACCAAACGGGCAAGGTGCTAGGTTGGTGCTCAGCGCTCACGGTGAGAGAAGCGAGGGGCCGTGGCTCGTGTCGACGAGGAAAGTGCAGAGACACCGTACGGGGTCAGCCGTAAGGCGCGCGGCGCGCACGCAGGTAGCCTGGCATGCAGCACGCTCTGGCAGGCAGACACATTGCGTGCGCGGCGGGCGTGCGTGCGGCGCTTGCAGGCAGACGGGGCGCGGGCGTTTGACGATAGACGCGCGTGGGGGGGCCGCGCGGTAGGGCCAGCCGCTGACGCGCGCTGTGGGCGTGCGCAGAGAGCAGAGACGACGGGGGCAGCACGTGCGCGCGTGGAAGGCCACGAGCGGGGGCGCGCAATTGAAACTCTCGCGCGGGCGAGGGCGGGCGGTCACGCCGTGCGGGCAGGCGAGCGGGCCCGCGAGCGCACATCGCGAGCGCCGCGGCTGGCGTGTGCGCGCGGGGCATGCGCGTGGGCCGGGGATCTGCAGGGCGTCCGCGGACAGGGGGCTAGGAGGCGAGGCCGAGGAACGGCCGTGCGGGTGTGCAGCCAAGGGGCGCGGCTGCGGCTGCCGTCCCGTGGGCGGGCACCGGTGATCCGCCGGGGACTGCAGACGTCGGTGGAAGCGGCGGCGTCAATGGCGGGGATGACGGCACTGTTTCTTGGGGGCGGGCGAAGTTTTTTGAAGGCGAACGGTGGAGTGGAGGTGGAGGGTGGCGCCCAAGAAGGAATTCTTGGGCTGTAACAACTCCAAGAAACCTTCGAGAAAAGGAATTCTGGGGTACCTTGGGCAGCCTTGGGTGGGACTCTCAGCGATCCCGTGGAAGGCGAATGTTGATGACAGACCGGCAGCCTTCAGACGCCCTCGGAGTGATCTCGATGATGACTTCTTCTGCTCCCGGTGGTGACGACTTCTTGGGTCTTGAAATCTTTTGTTTCAGAGTGATCTCGACGGAGCGGTTGGTCACGTTCCCACGGAGTGATCTCGATGTGGGAAACGCGGGCTCTACACCACGGAGTGATCTCGACCTGGATGAGGCTAGCCAAACCTCCTACGCTACTTTCTACGATAAGGGAGACACAAGTTTGAAAACTCTTCAACAAATGACTCCGAAGAGTTCCTTGGGCATGCCATCCCCTTATATAGTGAGGATGGGTGCCAAGTGAACGTTGGGAGAGGACGAACCATCGCGAGACGTGGTTCGACCTCTCCTTACAAACTTGAAATACAAATGAAACGAAAAGGGAAAGACGAAGGATAGGCCCAACATTAGCCCAGTCCATAAAATCCAAAAACACAAACGAACAAGAAATAAACATAAGAAAAAGAAAGTAACTACGCGGGGTACTTAAACCCCGGGTGGCGCGCGTCGACTCGAGCCGCTCGACGTGGTTGCTGGCGTCCCGTGGTGTCTTCTTCCCGATGGTCCTCCATCATCCTTCCAGGGTGGGAAGGGCTCGACTCCGGCGAGCAAAACTTCTTGATGTCCTCGAGCGGTGAGAGCAGGTCCAGTCAGAGTCGGCGAAGGTCATCCTCGGAGATCCACGTGTCATCGGATGATGGTCGCCCCTGCCAATGGACTAGAAAGGAATGGCCCACTCGCTCCCCCTCAGCGTGAATTACCTCCTGCAGTATCGTTTCTATCGCGTCTTGCCGTACAAGGAGGGGAAACGGAGATGGAAGTGGTGTGCTCTCACTTTCAGTACTACGCAGGCTCAAGTGGCTGTGAGGCTCGATGATCGGTGGCGCGGGCTGGTATCGGGATAAGTCACTAACATTAAACGTCGAACTAATCCCCCAAGTTGGTGGGATGCTCACGACATAGGCGTTGTTGTTGATCTTTTGGGCTATCGGGAAAGGCCCAACGCTACGAGCATGGAGATTTCGACCCCCGGAGAGAACCTCTCGGGCCTCAATCTGACCAGGACCAGTTCTCCCTCAGAGAACGACATGGACCGACGACCCTTATCTGCGGACGCCTTATACTGCTCATTCATGGATGCAATGCGTGAATGTATGTCATGATGCATGTTTCTAATATGTTCTGCAAATTCTAATGCGTTACCTGAGATTCTATGTTTGTCATGTAATGGCATGAGGTCAATGGGTCGACATGGTAGTTGACCATAGACTGTCTCAAACGGTGATTTGCCCGTAGTGCGATTGACCGAGTAGTTAAAGGCAAACTCCGCTCGGGGTAGGGTTTGATCCCATGCGGCTACGTTGTCGCCGACTATAGATCTCAGAAGATTACCGAGGCTGCGGTTAACAACCTCGGTTTGCCCATCCGTCTACGGATGGTATGCCGACGAGAATTTAAGTTGTGTGCCCATGAGGACCCACAATGTCTTCCAGAAGTAGCTTGTAAATTTTACGTCTCGATCCGAGACGATAGGCTTGGGCACTCCGTGCAGCTTGATAACGTGGTCGAAGAATAGGCGCGCAATCCGTGAAGCATCGAATGTCTGGGAGCATGGCATGAAATGCGCCATCTTCGAAAATCTGTCTACCATGACCATAATCGAGTAGTGGCGACGCACAGTCCTAGGTAGCCCCAAAACGAAATCAAAACTAACATCCTCCCAAGGTCTTTCGCGGACCGGGAGGGGAGTGTACAATCCCGCTGTTTTGTGAGCTTCGCTCGCGAGCAGATGAGGCATCGGGAAATAAATTTCCCCTCGTCTCTCTTCAGTGAAGGCCAATAAAATTTTTCTTCAAGAGCGAGGATCGTCTTATTGATCCCAAAGTGACCACTCAATCCTCCGGCATGGGTGTCATGGATCAGGAAGTCTCGAGCAGATGTTCGAGGTATGCAGAGTCTTCGTCCTCGAAATAGAAAACCATCGTCGAGGAAGTAGTCCTTCGACTTATGTGTGATGGAGCTCGCGCAGGATGAATAGATTTGAGCAAAGTCCGGGCACTCGGTGTATTCCTTCTGGAGCTCCTCGCATCCCAGGACATGGTTCGCCATAATAGGTAGGAGTAGGGGCCATCTGCTCAAGGCGTCGGCGACGACATTATCTTTACCCTTCTTGTGTCGAATGACAAAAGTAAAATCCTGAAGGTAGGCGATCCATCTAGCATGGCGATCGCTGACCTTCTTCTGGTCGTGTAAGTGCCGAAGGTCTCCGTGATCTGAATAGAGGACGAACTACTTTGGGAGTAAATAGTGTCGCCAATGCCGGAGAGAGTGTACGAGAGCATAGAACTCTCAGTCATAATTATCGTACCGCTTTCGAGTATCGTTCAGCTTTTTCGCTGAAGTACTCGATGGGGTGGCCTTTTTGGCTAAGTACGCCGCCAATGCCAACTCCGGACGCGTCGCAGGCAACCTCAAATACGTCGTTGAAATTCGATAGTTTGAGGACGGGCGCCTCCGTCATGAGCTTCTTATGGAGCTCGAAGGCCTGGTCGGCAGAAGAGGTCCACTCGAACTTTTCCCCTTTTAGGATGTCCATGATGGGGGCGGTGAGGCCACTAAACCCTGGAATAGACCTTCGATAGAAGGTTGCCAAGCCAATGAAACTGCGGACATCATGTATACTTTTTAGCTTTGGCCAGGAGACAATGGCCTCAACCTTGGCCGGATCGGCGGCCACTCCCCTAGCTGATAATATAAAATCAAGGAAAGAGACCTCGGCGGTGAAGAAGGTGCACTTCTTAGGATGCGCGTATAACTTTTCCTGGCGGAGTGATGCGTAGACCTGGCGTAGATGATGGGTATGCTCGTCCCTAGTTTTACTATATACTAGGATGTCGTCAAAATATACGACGACAAATCTGCAGATGTAGGGTCTAAGTACTTCATTCATTAATCGTTGAAAAGTACTAGGGGTGTTTGACAACCCGAAGGGCATCACGTTCCACTCAAAAAGGCCATCCTTAATCTTAAAGGCTGTTTTCCACTCGTCTCCAGGCCTTATCCTGACCTGATGGTAGCCGCTCCGTAAGCCTATTTTGGAGAAGATAGACGCACCGACCATCTCATCGAATAAGTCTTGGATACGAGGGATGGGAAAATGGTACTTCACTGTTATTTTGTTGATGGCTCGCGAATCGCAGCACATTCTCCAAGTGCCATCCTTCTTCGGGGCGAGTAAGGCGGGGACCGCGCATGGGCTAAGGCTTTCCCGGATCAAGTCTTTAGCTAGGAGCTCCTTAACCTGGGAGTTCAACTCCTCGTATTTTACCGGGTCCATCCGGTAGTGAGGAAGGTTAGGGAGAGTCGCTCCTGGGCCAAATCGATGGCGTGCTGGATGTGTCGCAAAGGAGGGAGCTCACTTGGTAGCTCGGCCGGAAACACGTCTCCATACTCCTCGAGGAGCTGGGTGAACTCCGGAGAAGGATGCTCGTGATCTGACTCGACGACTCCATCCGAGAAGGTGACGGCATAGCCGATAGGCGTCGCGTCCTGATCGAGCTCTAGCTCGTGCCGGAAGATGCAGCCATTAGTGATAATGGCGGTGGGGGCAGCGCAAGGGGGTGCCGTTGCCTAACGGGCAGGTAGTGATGGTATCCGCACTAAGGGATACCATATGAGTCTACGCCCTCCGTAGACAAATGAGCAAGTATTGGCTCGTCCGGATAACTGTACGTCGTGGTCATATAGCCAAGGTCATCCTAGGATAATGCTACCAATTTTCATTGGTAGAACGTCGCATAGGACCTTCTCATCGTACGTGCTCATCTTCAAAGGCACGTAGCACTGCATCTTCACCGGTATGGTCGATGCATCTATCCATCACACATTGTATGGAGTAGGATGAGGAATCAAAGTGAGCCCAAGGCGGGTAGCGGTGTCTTCCGATATTCCGTCTATGCAGCTCCCGCTGTCAACCATGAGCTTGTAGGTATGTCCACCAATTTTGACGTACGTATAGAAGATCGACGTACGTTGAGCGGCGTCGACTGGTCGAGTAGCCAAGGTGGTACCATGAGGTGCGGGATTCGCCCGGGTATCATCATTGGGGCTCCTAACCCCGGGGGTATCCATGGTCATGACGGGGTATGTCGCGGGCTGGGACATAGGTGTGATATGGATGTACCCAAGTGGGTCATCCACATCATCACCGTCCGGGCATTCGCCGGGATACTCGTCTACCTCGAGGTCGTCTTCGGGCTGTTCTTCTGCTGGTTGCCCATAAATGTCCATGACCATGAGTGATGGACAATCGGTCCGTCGGTGCCCAAACCCCTTACACTTAAAGCACTATATGGGTTCGCGTGGGGTGTTCGGGGCTCTGGCCGTGGATATCACCGATGAGGTAGTGGGCGTCGGTGCTGGAGCCAGCGTCGAAACAGCTGGCGTTGGTGTTATGGCCGTGGGCCGCGGCGTGGCCGAACTGTTTCGGCTCCAAGTGGCACGTGTCGTAGAGGAGGTGATCGACAACTGTGTGGTTTGAGGGGCCGAGGAAGTCTTAGTCACGATGTCATCGTGACTAAACTCGTTGCTCTCAACGAGGCTATAAGCAAGGTCAACTGTCAAAGGGTTCTGCTCTAGTACATGAGCCCCCAAGTCTGGACGTAGCCCCCAAGTACAAAGAACGCGATCTGAATTTGTGGGCTATCCACAAATTTACATCGCATGCGGATCTCTTGGAACTCTTCGATGTAATCCGATACCTTGCGCTTGCCTTGCTTGAGATCCATCCATTTTAGCATGAGGCGTGTCATGCAAAGCTTAGGGATATACTTTTTTTTTGGCAAAAACCACAGTGCCGGGTACAGTCAACCCCAGGGTTGTGCGCATAGTCCGATCCAGCCATGCCCTGGACGCCACCCAGGGGGATTTTACAGATAGAATATAGTGTTTTTAAGTGTTTGTGGGCGTGGATCGAGTATATATATCCCAATTACACGCGGATCCCACTCATCCACGCACATACTTAGGGAAATGAAAAGGTACATAAGTGGTACGTCGCGGACGCTCAAGGAATTGGGTCGTCGCCGTCTCTCCGTAGCGCCTCCACGAGGTCGTTGTAGCGCTTGGTGGCGCTCTAGTGGGGGAGGGTCGTCGTCGTCATCATGGGTGCTCAGGGTAGTTCGTCGTGACGCTCGAGTTGATGTGGGCGCGGTCCACGCCTCGAACGTCGGCGCTCCAGACAATCCTCCAATCTCGCAGGCCTGTCATCACGTGGAGGCGGCGTATGCGGAGGGAGGGCAGGCCCAGATGATCGAGTCGATGGCATCCTTGGGCCATGGGTGGAAGCTCTTGCCAAGAATGGAAAAGTGAAGAGGGGGAGCGAGCTTGTACCGCATGGTTGGCGAGGGCGTCAGCTGTCTGGTTGCCCTCTCTCAACTGATGACAAAAGCACGCGATGCGCGGGTGGCACCGCGTGATGTCTCTCCACGTTCGATGCAGTCGCCATTGAGAGCATGTGCCTGTACGAAGCATATCAACTAATAGCTGTGAGTCCGATTCCACGACAATATTATGAAGGTTCCGTTCCCCATAGAGGAGGAGACCATCGCCTATCGCCATAGCCTCGGCTACCGTATTAGTTTGTACTCCATAAAATGAAGAGAAGGCAAAAAGGAAACTCCCTGTGTGATCGCGAAGGATGCCTTCGCCCCTAGCGGGCCCTAGGTTCCCTTTTGCCGCACCATCTACATTCAAGTTGAGAAAGCCTATGGGAGGTGGACGCCAATGGATAACTCGATACTGGATGCGGGTCACAGCGGGGGACACCGAGATCCCAATGGAACGGAGGAGCCCACATGCGAACTCTGATCAGCCAACTCAGGGGGGCAGAAGAGGATGAATCCGCCGAAGCCACAACTGAACTCGTTGAATGATGTCCACTGCGCGCATGGGTGTACCTGCAAAATGAGAGGAATTTCGCCCTTTCCAAATCTCCCATAGCAGGTAAGCTATGGTGATAGGGAGGATGGGGCTCCGTGCAGAGCAAGTTGGCGAGAGGATAGACTTGCCAAAACACTCAAACGGGGTAAGAGGTCAAAGTCGATTGGTAATGAGGCACCAGCATGCCACTACTGTCTCACTGTGGAAGAAGAGGTGGTCAATCGTCTCCGTGTGAGGGTGGGTAGGATAGCAATGGCACTATGAACTAAGGGAATAGCCTATGTGAGTCACGCGATCATCCGTCGGGAGGCCTCTAGATGCCAGATGCGCGGCCCCCAGGCCTGTGGTGGGGATTTCGCGCGGTAATGCTCCCAAGAGGAGCGACACGTGTAGGCACCATGGGGTGTGAGAGTCCAGATAGCATCATCAGAGTGGTAGTCGATGGGCGTAGTCTGGACCTCGAGTAAAGTGTCCATGGGGAGACCGTGCTGCTCCCAGAGGTGGGGTGTGTTGCTTCTAAGCAATTGGGCTACAGTGAGGCGCACATGGTGTGGTACAAACTGAGGATGAGACGCAAGTGGCGCATTGGCGTGCCAAATATCATACCACGCACTAATGTCTCCTCACCTGATTCGCCGATGGGTCACATGAATCATCTCGAGCCAGTGACGTTGCCACGTCCTCCATCGCTTGGAGCCCATTCGCCATATTTGGCTAGAATAAAAGTCCCTAACGGGGAGTTAGTGGATCGCATGCGCCAGACAAGTTTCTTTTGAAGCATGTCTTGGACGTCTGAGAGGCGTCTGATCCCTAGACCCCCCCCCTCATCCGTCGGTCGACACACTTTCTCCCATGAAACCCAATGATGATGCCTCTCTCCGTCGAGGTGCCCAGACCATAAGAAGCGCGCGCAGAGGCATTCCACAGGGCAGAGAATCGTAAGAGATAGTGAATGCACCGCCAAGGTATGTAGTGGGATACTCATGAGGATGTGCCAGATGAGTTGGATGCACCCTCCTGGGGATAGGAAACGTAGTTTCCATCCCTCTAGTCTCTTTCTCAGTTTGCCTAGCACGGCATCAAAGTAATGATGTTGAGTACGGCCGAGAAAGATTGGGCATCCAAGGTAGTCAAACGGAAGTTGTCCTCGTGAGTATCGTGTGTAATGCTGGATGATCTCCGAGCACCTCATAGTGGTGGAGGGGCCCACAATAAAGCTACTCTTCGAAGCATTGACGAGCTGTCCATATGCTTGCTCGTACAGTGTAAGGACACTGATAAATTCCTTAATGGACTTTTTAGATCCATTAAGAAATAAGATGGCATCATCAGCAAATAAGGAGTGCGAAAGAATTGGGCAGCCCCTCTTCGTGAAGTATGGTTGGATGAGGCCTTGATTGATCGCCCGTGTGAACGATCGGCTAAAGGCCTCCTCCATCAATATAAAGAGGGTAGGTGAAATGGGGTCACCCTGCCAAAGTCCCCGCTTAGCCGTGAAAAAGCTAGTGCAAGCATCAAGAGGGAGAAGTGATTCTCCCTAATGCAAGCATCAACAAGTGCGATGAATGCATCCGTGAATCCGAAGCGCCGTAACACTTCGAGGAGGAATTTCCACTCAACTCAATCAAAGGCCTTCTCCATATCCAGATTGATAATGACGTTGGAACCCGGAATATGAGTGTTTATCGACTGGGCTAGCTCATGTACTAGTGCGATGGTGTCATGGATCTGTCGACCCTTGACAAAGCCACACTGTTCTGGCGAGATAAGTCTATCAAGGAAGGTTCCAAGTCAGTTTGTAATGATTTTTGATGTGACTTTATAGCACACATTACAAAGACTGATCGGACGAAAGTCACGGAAGGAAGTTGGGGTATCCACTTTTGGAATGAGCGCCAAAAAAGTGGATTTCCAATTCCTTGCAAAGATTTTACGTTGGAACGCCTCCTTGATAGCTAGTACCAAGTCAGTGCCGACAACATCCCAGCATGCTGTATAGAATTCGATAGTGAATCCATCCGGTCCTGGGCTTTATTACGGCCCAAGGAAAAGACTATCTCTTTGATCTCCACTCGCGTCGGGGGGGCTAGCAAAAGTGCATTCTCTTGGTCTGTCACCAAGGAAGGGATGGAGGAGAGAATGTCCTCGCTCATAATAGTGGGCTGCGAAGAGAGGAGAGAGTGATAATACTCCACCCCTGCGCCTGCTAGCTGATCAAGGTCCTGGTCATGCGTCTTGAGTAGGGTCGTATAGTTTGATCGTGCTTTGTGGCGGATCGAAGCGTGAAAGAAGCGCGTTTTCCTATCACCCTCTTGCAGCCATTGGATACGTGATTTCTAGAGATAAAAAATTTCCTCACGTCGCATGGCATCTTCCAGCTGCTCTCTGAGACGGAGCTGATACTCTCCCATGTCATCTGTCCAGCACTCCTGTAGGTGTCGGTCGACATCAACCAGTTTCTTTTTAAGTTCCTCAACCAGTGAGTGGACATCTCCAAAGACATGACGGTTCCACCATTTGAGGTGGAGCTTGAGGTTCTTGAGTCGATAACTAAAGTTCTCAATAGGAGATGTAGAGATCAATCCATGCTAGTGGCTACGGACGTAGCTCTGGAAATCACTATGTTCCAACCACATAGTCTGAAATCAAAATGGTGGTCTACGGACTCGATGACTCGAGTCGAGGAGAAGGAGTATCGGTGTGTGGTCCGAGTAAAGTCTCGGGAGGATCTCCACCGTGAAGTTGCAATGCATCAATGCGGTACTATTAGTAAAACAGCGGTCAAGCCGTTCGTATATACGCGCATCTGCTTGATGTTCATTGCACCACGTCCACTTCTCTCCTATGGTCGGCGGTTCCACTAAGGAAGTGTCGTGGATAAATTTATTGAAAGCGTGCATAGAGCGCAGCCCCCTTGGCGCTCACAAGCGTCCTGTATGCAGTTGAAATCCCCAGCTATAAGCCAAGGTAGACCAACTAGATGCGAGTGAGAATGGATATGGTGAGCGAGTTCCTCCTAGAGGGCCTCCTGCTCGGTGGGTCTATGCAGAGCATACACAATGGTCAATAGGTAGGGCTTTGGGGGATACAACACGTCAAAGGTGACATACCGTGTCCCTTCAGCCAAGAATGCAATCGAATAGCCTTGCTTCCAAAAAAGCCAAAGCTTATTCGATGTATGGCAATAGACATGGTCCATCCCGAGCTTCCTCGCGATGGATTGGGACTGGTCCGATGTAATCATCAGCTCGAGCAGTCCCACTATACCTAAGCTGTGCCTATGAATAAGAGAGAGTAAGTGAGTTTGGGTGAGAGGGTTCCCTGTCCCTCTACAATTCCAAACGAGGCTGGGTATCATAAGTCTATCGGCTCACGTGATGCACCTGAGAGCGGGTGTTATATGTGCGACGTGAAGGGGGGGATGATGCAACCGAGCGGTGTCCCAGATAAGGAGGTGAATCCACGTCCGATTCCTCCGAGAGGGAGTCCTCATCCTCCTCATCGGTGGAGTCGCGACCACTAGTCCCGCTATGTCTGCTCTGCGAACTAGTGGAAGTGGCTTGACAATTTGTCAAGCTTTCCATCTGGTTCAAGGGTAAAGATGAGTGGTGCGAGGGGGGGTAGGTGTGGAGAAGTGGGTACGGGTATAGGTGGAGGAGGTGAGTCGTCCGATGGTGGTGGGGATTCCAGGGGGGGGTAGAGCTTAGTGATATACTTATCCTTAAGCTTTCGTGACATCTCGTCCCAAGTGAAGGGGGGGTCTCCTCTCTGTTGTGCAGCCTCCTTCTCGTTCTTCCAAAAGATCTTCGCTTGTCCTCCAAGCCGGGCCTCGGCGTAGGCGACACATAGGTCGTCATCAATGCGATACCACTGGAAATAACTTTCCACGTCTGACTCCCAGTCTGTGTAATCTTTAGGGTTCCTAGACCCTTTGATGATTGGCACTTCCATTCGCACGCTCTTTTGTATCATCGCGCGATGTGCCTCTCGTCGTCACTCGTGTTCGTCATCGGGACGACGAGCAGGAGGTCGACTAGGTGCACCTTGGTGATGGACATAATCGGGACGGTCCTCGTAGTAGACGTCATGATAGGGTGCCGGATGGTAGTATAGTAGCTCATCTGGGTAGTCGTCATGATAAGGCCGTCTCGGTGGCGAGGGAGGCCGTGGTGAGTAGGCATCTTCCCGGTGGGGAGGATGATCGGGGTGTCTCCGGTGCCGATGATCGTCGTCAGGATAGTGATCCCGACGTGGTGCGCGGTCATAGTCCGGCGCGTATCTCGATGGTGCTCGGGGCGGTGCTGGGGCCTCCTCGTATGGGTCCGGTGCAGGGACATGCGCAGCCCTGTAGTGGGGCGGGTACGCGGAGCTATCACCATAGGTGGCGACATCCGATCGACGTACTATGGGTGGCAGCCGCAGGCTACTCGGGCGGGAAGAATAGTGCGGTGCATCTCGCACCTGTATACGGTTGGGGTTGAGCACCCCGTCTTCCGGGTAATCGTAACGTCGAGAATCCCTATTCTCGGGTGGGTAGTAGCTCCTACCTAGAGGATAGGAGCGGTCATCATAGTGGTGGGGTGCTGACCTCTCCTCCCGAGGTGGTGATCTCTGTTTGTCTTTGCGGTCGTACTCCCGTGGCGGGGACCTTCGGCGGTCGTCGCGGTGATACCCCCGGGGAGGGGATCGTCGACAGTCATCGTGGTCGTATTCCCAACCGTCAGCTTGTTGGTAGCGAGGATGTGGGTCCTCGAGGTCTCGTGATCGATATGCTGGTGCGGGATGCTCCTGCATGGGAGCTTTGCCCGGTCATCGGGGGACCTCACGAGCCAAGGGCTTGTCATAGGGCTCGTCTACCTGTGCCTACGAGTAGGGACGGCAGTAGATGACCTCCGGTCTTTGGACGCTCCATGTGCCACGGGTGCCGGTTAAGCTGGATGCCTCGGAACCCGCTGTGGGCATGCGCGGAGAGCGAAGATGACAAGGGCAGCCGCCGGGGACGGCGGACGTCGGTGGAAGCAGCAGCGTCAATGGCGGGGATGACGGCACTATTTCTTGGGGGTAGGCGAAGTTTCTTGAAGGCGGACGGTGGCGCCCAAGAAGGAATTCTTGGGCTGTAACAACTCCAAGAAACCTTCGAGAAAAGGAATTCTGGGGTACCTTGGGCAGCCTTGGGTGGGACTCTCAGCGATCCCGTGGAAGGCGAATGTTGATGACAGACCGGCAGCCTTCAGACGCCCTCGGAGTGATCTCGATGATGACTTCTTCTGCTCCCGGTGGTGACGACTTCTTGGGTCTTGAAATCTTTCGTTCCGGAGTGATCTCGACGGAGCGGTTGGTCACATTCCCACGGAGTGATCTCGATGTGGGAAACGCAGGTTCTACGCCACGGAGTGATCTCGACGTGGGTGAGGCTAGCCAAACCTGCTACGCTACTTTCTATGATAAGGGAGACACAAGTTTGAAAACTCTTCAACAAATGACTCTGAAGAGTTCCTTGGGCATGTCATCACCTTATATAGTGAGGATGGGTGCCAAGTGAACGTTGGGAGAGGATGAACCATCGCGAGACGTGGTTCAACCTCTCCTTAGAAATTTGAAATACAAATGAAATGAAAAGGGAAAGACAAAGGACGGGCCCAACATTAGCCCAGTCCATAAAATTCAGAAACACAAACGAATAAGAAATAAACATAAGAAAAAGAAAGTACTTACGTGGGGTACTTAAACCCCGGGTGGTGTGCGTCGACTCGAGCCGCTCGACGTGGTTGCTGGCGTCCCGTGGTGTCTTCTTCCCAATGGTCCTCCATCACCAAGCCATCCTAAAGTCAGCTTCTAGTTGGAAGTGAATGAAGATACTCCGGTGGTTGCGTGCGCCAATGACCACCGATCCGAGATAATTCCCTAGCGCTAAGTAGACCCTCATGATATCATCAATAAGTGGGTGTTTGGTAGCAAATCTCCCTATCAATGTGTATGCAAATGGTACTGCCACCCTCGAGGCCTTTTCTTTGGAGCCGGCTACTACTCGCATCCCTTATGAGTCAATGTAACCCCGTTTGGGGGTCCTGTCGTCATAAAGGGGTGGAAGCATGGGCTTGGGGAGGGGCTGACTGGTAGTCGTAAGTGTAGTGCCCGCCACTTTTGCGGCCCAGGTCGTCGGTGGAGGTCGTCCAGGTGATGTCTTATCATGCGTAGGGCTAGACTAGATGGCGGCGGCCAGGTTGGTCAAGGCTACTTGGTTGACTTGGTCAACCCTAATCGATTCACCTTGAATGAGGTTGACTGGTTCAACCGTATCGACTCGACAAGGGTTGACCAAGTCAACTAGTTTGACTCAATCGGCATTGACCAAGTCAACCAGTTTGACTCCTTCCTCGATGGGCAAGTCAAGCGTTGAGATTCTGTCAAGGGTGACCAAGTCAGCCAGGTTGACTCAGTCATGGTTGACTGAGTCGACCGGTTCAGCTCGGTCATGGTTGACCATGTCGATCGATTCGGCTCGGTCATGGTTGATTGAGACGATTGGTTTGACTCGATCGTGGTTGACCGAGACGGCCGGTTTGACTTGGTCATGGTTGACCAAGCCAAATCACCCCGTTGTTTTCTTTAGTGAAAAGTTGAATGATGCTAAGCTTAAGTATTCTACCTATGACAAAGAGTTTTATGCGATTGTCCTATCCTTACGTCATTGGCGTCACTATTTACTCTCAAAGGAGTTCGTCCTCTACTCTGACCACGAAGCTTGAAAGTATCTCCACTCCCAGCAGAAATTAAACTCTAGGCACATCAAGTGGGTCGAATTCATTCAGTCTTATACCTTTGTCCTTAAACACAAGAAGGGAGTTGAGAACCAAGTCGCCGATGCCTTGAGTAGACGAGTCCACTTGTTGAATGTTATGAAAGTTGAGGTTATTGGTTTTGATCAGATGAAGGACCTATATCCTGATTGCCCGGATTTTGCTCCCATTTTACAGAACTTAGGCAAGTACCCGAGCCCTGATAACCAAGACTATATATTTGAAAATGGATTCTTATTTTATGATCGTCGCCTATGCATCGCACAGTCATCTTTTAGGGATTTTCTTGTGTGGGAGACACATGCCGGAGGCCTTAGTGGTCATTTTGGGAGAGATAAAATGATTGCTATGGTCGAGCACAGATTCTATTGGCCATCCCTTAAGCGAGACATAGCTAACATAGTCTCCCAATGTTGTGTATGTCCCCCTGCCAAGCAGGTTAAACAAAACACCGGCCTTTATACACCTCTTCCGGTCCCCAAAAAACCCTAGGGCTTCCGAGGACGAACAAACGCCATGACTCCATCATGGTGGTTATGGATCGTTTCACGAAGATGGCTCATTTTATTCCTTGCTTTGAATCTTCTGATGTTTCTCATGTCGCTCAATTATATTTCAATGAAGTAGTGCGTCTCCATGGACTTCCAAAAAGCATAGTATCGGACAGAGATGTCTGATGCACTAGCTACTTTTGGAACACTCTTTGGCATCTTTTGGGAACAAAGCTCAAATTTTCCATGGCTTTTCTCCCCCAAACTGATGGACAGACCAAGGTCGTTAATAGGAGCCTCGGCAACGTATTACGATCGCTGGTGGGAGACAACCTCAAGTCTTGGGATTCTGTCATTCTGTGTGCCGAATTTGCCTACAACGCGTTAGTCAACTGTACAACTGGTTTGAGTCCATTTGAGATAGTGCATGGTCATCCACCTTGTACCCCTACTAACCTCATACCTATGTTACCACATACTAGAGTCTTAGATGATGGTCATGAGTTTGCTGATTATATTAGAAGTTTGCATGAGGAAATCCGTACACGTATCATAAATAGTAATCCCTCGTATCAACAGTCCGCACATTTGCACCGTCATTTTTGCGGATTTAAAGAAGGTGAAATGGTGATGGTGAGGGTTAGCCCGGAAAGATTTTCCTCCGAATGGGCTACTAAGCTTCATGCTCGTAGTGCTGGGCCGTTTCTGATCCTCAAACGAGTTGGGGAAAATGCCTATGCCGTCGACATACCCTCCTCGCGGGGAATAAGCACCACTTTCAATATCTCGGATTTAGTCGCGTTTAAAGCCCCACCTCCATCTAAAGGCCGTGTTCTACCCTTGGACTTTCTGGTGAGCGAGTTTGACTTGTCCACTCCCCCATCACTACCTTATGACTGGCATGAAATCATTGAGGAAATACACGACGAGGGAATCACCTTCACCAAAGGTGGAACGGTGCGGAAGTTTCTTGTTCATTGGCAGGGGAAAGCATCAACGGACGAACATGGATTACATAGGAAGACCTGGCTTGTCTGCGCCCTGACTTGGTGACCCCACTAGAGCTTTTAAATGCTTACTCGACAGAGTCGAGTTCTCCACACCCCAGGGGAATCGATGGCCAGGACGCCAACACATCTTCACCAGACACGTCAATACGTTCAACCGAAGTCAGCACTCCTGCTACGGACACAATGGCGAAGTCAACCAAAATCAACATCTCCGCCACGGACACGCCGCAATCGTCATCACGCACGTCTCCACCCGCGCACGTCCCTACGCGCGTCATGACACGTCGCCAGATGAAGATCAACAACTGTCCTTTGGTGTGACATGAAGCACGTATTTAATTTCTTGTCTCTAATTTCTCGTCATTATCTATTTCCTCCAAGGCCTGTATATATAGGCCATTGTTTTCAAGAAACACTGAGGCAATCATATTTCAAAAATTGAGTTTTGTTAAACTTTTCTTGGAGGACTGCCTAGCCTCCCTCTCCCATCAAACCCTAGCCGTTGCCGCCGCCGCCGTTGCTGTAGCATTTGTCGTCGGTCGCCTCTTACTCTTCTTCATCTTCTCTCTCTCTCTCGATCGATCTCTCCCTCTCTCCTTCTCTCGCCCTCTAGGGGGTTATCCTAGGGCAGCCCAAGGCTGCTGATAAATCCAAAATGATAGTAATATATATGTGCAATTTCAGCTAATTTATGTACTTGTTTATCTTTATCTGGATATATTATCAACATTTATGTTAAGTTGTGAAACATCATGAAACAAAATCACCTTTTTCAAATTTGGAGTTAATTATTATCATTTGTGAGACTAACCCCACTTAACTCAATGAGTTAAGTGGAATGAATCTCACTCTCTTCTTAGTTTATGTGGAAGATGCAGGAATTAGGTGAAACTTTCATGAATAAAGGGGATAATTAAATGAAGAGGAAGCTATTTGGACTAGAGGAGCAGGCTCAGCCACAACCCTGGGCCAAGAAAGAAGGCCCAAAGCAAGACAACTGGCTCTAGTCTAAAGGCCCACTAAGGAAGCTCCACTAAGCCCACTATGAGAGGCATGTTGGGCCAAAGAAAGGAGGGCAAGGGGAAGGTCCAGTCATGATTATTTATGAATAATCACGGGCTTAAATGATGATTGGAGGACAACCTCGGACGTGGATCCAAGCCAGAGAAGAAGATCCAGCCATTCAATCCACAAAACATCCAAGGGTGGAGACTTAAAGATAGCACCTTTCATGCTAATTAAGGAAAGAAGCCTTGAACGTCCAGGGGGTATTTCAATGGTCTCAATGCTGATTGGAGGACCATAATGGACGTGGATCATGACCCTAAAAAGAAGATCTGGCCATCCATTGTATTAAAAATCCAATGGCTCTCCTTTGCTCTCTCTCCCTATATAAACCCCTTCACCCTATTGTAAAATTCATCTTGTGATTCAATCCAAAGTAATGTTTGGTGGCCTAAGTGCAATTGAGTCATAGATCCATTCACCTCAGTGAGTGCCAGGCTGAGCAGGAAGCATCCAGGGCTGAAGAAGCTGGTGGAAAGGAGAAGAAGAAGTCCCTTGGACCTTAGCGGGTGTGACAAAGAGGTTACCTTCTTATTTCTTCTTTTTCATTCTTTTCTGTTCGTCTTTTGTCTTTTGGTTAGTCTTGGATCATCTAGCCAATATTCAGACGGTTCCAGTGCATCCAACCACGCTCTAAAATTCATTCTAGTACTCATTCTAGAGTGATTTTAGTACAGTCCAATTTGTTTCTCTCTCCTCCACCAAGGCACCTTCCCCATTTGGCATCCGGACTTAGCCAAATTTTGACTAAGTCCAGAGCGCCAAACTGTTTCATTTCCTATTTTGTTTTAGCTTTCAAATACTCCTAAAAAAATACAAAAAAATTATTTTCTGCCTATTAATATTATTATAATATTATAATAATATTTTATTTTTCTTTGTTATATATTTTTATTTAATTAGTTATTTATCTTCATATGTAGTAAACCTACCTCTAAAATTATTAAAAAATACATAACTAAAGCACAAATTCCTAAGAAAAAAACCCTTGCTCCCTGTGGATCGACCCTTACTCTCCCTATGCTAGTAAGGTTATTATAAATTTTTGTTGTTTTAATTCGGATAAACCAACGACACTAATTAGTGAAGTTAACTCATCACTAATTACCCCAAAATCTGAATTATCAGCTGCCATCCCAGGCTGCCCTAGGCGCCTAGACAGCCACCTAGAGCCACCCAAGGCAGCCGCCCCAGTTCACCTAGGGTTGCCGCCCAAGGCCGTCCAAAGCAGCAACCCTAGGCTGCCCAAGGCTGCCGTCCCAGGTTGCCCAGGGCTGCCACCCAAGGTCTCCAAGGCAGCCACCCCAGGCCGCCTAGGGCTGCCGCCCAAGGCAGCCGCCCCAGACCGTCTAGGGTTGCCGCCCAAGGTAGCCACCCCAGGCCGCCCTGGGCTACCGCCCTAGATCGTCTAGGGTTGCCGCCCAAGGCCGCCCAAGGCTGTCGCCTCAGGCCGCCCAAGATCGCCGCCCAAGGCCGCCCGAGGCAGCCACCCTAGGCCCCCTAGGGCTGCCGCCCAAGGCCGCCCGAGGCAGCCACCCCAGCCCCCCTAGGGCTGCCGCCCAAGGCCGCCCGAGGCAGCCACCCCAAGCTGCCCAGGGCTGCCACCCAAGGCCGCCCAAGGCTGCGCAAGGCAGCCGCCCCAGACCGCCTAGGGTTGCCGCCCAAGGCCGCCCAAGGCAACCGCCCCAGGTCGCATAGGGCTGCCGCCCAAGGCAACCACCCCAGGCCGCCAGGGCTGTTGCCCAAGGTCTCCCGAGGGTCGCCTGATAAGCCAAAAATAGGGGTAAAAATTATGCAGTTTTAACGCTTGTCGTTATCAATTTTAGCTTATACAATAAAATTTATAAAACCTCACTTAAGATGCACAATGATGAGTGAAGGTATCGTCCAAGGGAGACTAGTAAGGAGTTCAATTCGATGATTTTCTATAACTAGGACTAACTTAATCTTCAATGAGGATCAATTTAACCTAATTGGAAGATAATTGAGAGAGGAAGGTAGAAGAGATGAGAAGAGTAGAAGAATTTAGAGAACTCTAAGCTGAATTACTTGATCCAATTGAGGGGATCAAGGAATTCACTTTAGAGGGACTTAAGAAGAAGGTTTTGTTACTTGGTTTGTTTGTTTTGTAGATTCGATAATTCAGAACTGACTACAATACTATGTAATAGAGATAAAATAAACTAAAGTTTTAATACCGTAGAATTCAAAGTTAATTTTTTTGAGTTTTTCTTTGGGAATGCAGTTGAATGCCTAGTTGAATCCCTCTATTTCTCCTCTCAATCCTAATCAGGGCTTGTACATGCCGCTCAAGCCAAGCGATTTAGAATTTCAGATCAGAATCAGGAAGAACAAACAAGAAATTGAACTAGTTTCATTCAAAATGCACCAAAATTCAAATACAATGAAGGGAAACGTACCAAACAGATTGATCCCGGCTGGGGCTCCTCCCTGTCTTGCAGCTGTGATAGAGAACCATCAAGAATGACCCCTCCTCTCGATGTAGACCTAGGGAAAATTGAATAAATTCCCATTTTACTCCTAATTAGAAATTAATTTATATCTATCAATGTAGGCTTGGTCTCAATGATCCAACTATACAGATAGAAAGAGGGGATCAATACGAGCAAATCCATAAAAAAATCATCTCAATCAGACTTCTGGATCAAAAGTTATGAATAAATGAATGTAAACCAATATTAGCCATTGGATTAATTCCTTTATTTATTTTTTTTCTTCTTTTAACCACTCGCTGATGTGTCGTCATTTCATTGGTGGCGGCGTTTCAACTTCTTCAGGCAGGTGCTTCCTCGTTGCGCCACGTACCCCCTAGCAAAATATTAAAATAGAAGGAAAAAAGGTAAAACAAATAGGTTGTAAATTTAGCACGCACGTGGCGCATGCGTTTCACGCCGCACAGGCGAACCCACAAGTGCCACGTCACCACCCGTGGAGGCGCGTTGTACGTGCCGCACGGGCGGTGAACTCACCTCCCGTCGCTGATGCCTCCTCAAGCGCCGTCAGATTCTTATCGGACAGCCACAATGACGCCACATTGATGCGCGAAAAGCTCTTAGGACCTTTTTGCGAAAAAACCCATTTAAAATGCGCAACTACGAATGGACGCCGCCCAAAAATATTTGTGTATATGCCCTTGGCGCATTCTCTCTCCTCCTGTTTTTTTTCCTAAAATATTAAAACCAATACTAATTCATTTGCAATAAAACCCTAGAAAATTTGAAATAACATCTTTACGCCTGCAACCACGACCGAGAGCTGTTTTGGGGATATGATTGCAACACAATTTGACAAAAAGGCCCTCCAAAGTTCCAAAATAATCTTAATACCAGTTTTTTTTTCTTATAATTATACTTTTTTCTTAGAAAAAAATACATTTCCTCTTCAAATAAATCTCAGAAAATTCCCAAAAAATCGTAAAAACTCCTAGAAAATTCTAGAAAATTCACTGACTCATCCCTCTACTGATAAATCTCGCAATCAAATGATGTCGGACGTTGTCAAGACGTCATCCGATCGTCACCCAAGGTACGAGCTCGGTATCGAATCGAGGACTAATCGAAGACCTCGTAGTCAACGTCGAGGTCTTTGATAAGTCAGCCGTGGGGGTCTTGTTGACCCACCCCTGGTGCGTGGCGAGGTCGCCCTCGGGCGGCCGGTCCCACCTCAACTCCGTGCTTTGATGCCCGTTCGTCAGCGAACATGCGCTCCATGCATTCCATCCTAGCAGTCATGGCGCGGAAGTAAGCTCCTGAGTCGTCCGAAAGTTCTTCTCTTGGCAGGTACTGGCGGTTGGCGCCTCCTCATCCTCGTCCTCGACCCCGTGTGGGGGTCGCTCTGGGGGTGTGCTCGACAACGGGAGATTTCCCATGTGGGTGTCGACCCACGGTAGTCCTATCCTCGTAGTCACTAGGCGGAGCGTCATCGAGGAATCGCGGCGAGCCGCGTGGAGAGCACTGCGGCTCGCGTGGCTCACCAGAGAAATCCAGTGGGCCCGATGTGCCAGGAGCACCCGTATTGTCAGGTGGGGTTCGCGTAGCCTCGACATATGGTAGGACGGGGTCGCCTCTCTCTTCATGCGTTGCCGGTTGGGGTCCCAAGAGGGCAATCTCATTGCCTCTCTCTTCATGCGACGGTTCAGTTCGTCGTAGGGAAGTAGAACCTCCGCGTTGCGCCATCCGTGCGGATCACGTCTCTACGGCCATTCTTAGGAATCCTATATGAATGCCCGAAAAAATGATGATGAATATGAATGCAGCTAGATGCGATGCGGAGTCGGAGACGTGCTGTGGGCGACCACAACCGGGCTCTGATACCAATTTGATGCCGGACATCGTCAAGATGTCGTCCAGTCGTCACCGAGGGTACAAGCTCGGTATCGAATCGAGGACTAATCGGACTACGTCGACTGACGTTGTCCGACGGATGATAAAGACAGGTGATAATGATGACGTGCAATGCGAAAGTCCCTACGTAATGTACGTGCGTGCACCGACGAGCAGTGGATGACATTCTAGAGAATAGACGGGATCGCTTTGAGTGAGGTCGGACGGACCTCCTGAACTTCGCCTGAGAGGGTCGAGGGCAAGTACGTTGCCGAACGGGAAAAACCCGCTGTAGTGCTCACAAGCATCGGGAGGACCCGACTCGTACCAGGCAGGTAAGACTCTCGTAGTATTTTCCTCGTTATCTCAACCTGTCTCTCGCTCACCTATCTAACCCGAGCACGAAAGAGGCGAACCGAAAGTGCACTGAAGAAAGTAAAGGATGTAAAGGAGGGCGAGTGAGGGGTACCGATGTCTCACTCGCAACAGATATGCGTAACCGGAGATCCGTAGGAGTGGGGGAGTCCTGAGCGACGGGAAGATGCCGGCAAGAATACGGACGCGGGAGTTGTCGTCGTCAGCGGCAGCTTGGTCGTGACACGTGGCGTGTTGTCGATGCGATGCGGACCGCCAGAGCCACAGACGCGATCACGTGGCCGTGCGCGCTGAACGTCTACCAGCGTGGTAGAAACGCCCGCAAGTGGCGAGTGAACGACAGCGGGATGGGGTGTCGCGGGCGGATAGGCTGAGTCGAATGGGGGGTTAAAAGGAGGAAAAGGGACGTGAGCGGGCAGTGGTCGTGGAGAAGGGGATGTGGGTGCAAGGCTGCTTGGCGGCTATGGGCGACGCGCGACGGGGAAAAAAAAACAGGCTGCGCGGTGCGGGCGGAGACGGGATGAGAGAGGGCGCGACGGTGGAATGCTGCGGCAGAGCGGCGGGAAGGGGAGTGGATGGCGGCAGGAGGCGCGGGGAGAGCGCGGGCGGAGGTGGGAGGTGAATGGGCGCAACCGTGGACGAGCAGCGGTAGAGCGGGGGAAAAGGGAAAGGATGGCGGCAGGAGGTGCGGCGAGAGCGTAGACGGCGACAGGGGAGTAGGGAGATGGTGCGGGCGATGGTAGGGGGTGAAGGAGACGGTGCGGGCGGCAGTAGGGGGTGCGGAGACGGCGCGGGTGGCGGTAGAAACGGAAGAGACGGCGTAGGCGGAGGCAACAACCGCGGGCGGCGGCTGGGCGGCGGCTGGGCGGCGGCTGGGCGGCGAACGGCGGCTCCTCTTCCTCTTCTCTTTTCTTTCCCGTCTTCTCCTTCTTCCTCTCCTTCCTCTTCTTCTTCCTCCTCCTTCTTCTTCCTTCTTCTTCTTCTTCTTCCTTTCTTCTTCCTGTTCTCACGATCGTGACTCTTCAAATTCTCATAACCTCATAATTTAAAAATTCAAGAGTACTTTACTTGGGCGCCCACCCCCCCTTATATAATGGGGGAAGATGGGCCCCTTTGGACAACAAATGGAAAATAAAATAAAAGGGGAAAATGGGCTTGTCAGGCCCATGGGAGGGGAAGACGTCCTCATATGGGCTCTTCCCCTCACTACACGACAACATGATAAGAGATAAGAAAGGAGAACAAAAGTAAAGATATGAAAAGATAAGGATAAGTGGAATGCTCCAATGGTGAGGTGGCGCGTGCGTCACCCCGAGTATTTGAACTCAGGGTCGAGCGTCGCTGTGGTGGCTCGTCGTGTCGGCTAGATACGTGTCGGTGGCAGGCTCGGTGACGACGGTGGCTCCTCGCGTGCTGGCTTGATGACGTCCGGTGGTGCCACGCCATCATCAAATATTAAACTTGCCATTTTCATTCAAAAGCAGTTAATTCAAGCTATAATAAAATCCTTGAAATTCATAGAATTAATAGAAAATTAGGGAAAAATTAGAACTCACTTGAAAACAGTTTTCTTCATGTAAATGGATGATAACAACCCAATTTTAAGCTCTTTAAATGCATGAAATTGTACTTATAGCATGAAATAAAGACCAAATTTAGGTTGTTATCATATACCCCCCTACTTAAACATTGCTAGTCCCTTAGCAACATCTAAGTATTTTGTGGATTTATCATTTTTTCATCATGTAGGTCAAAGAACGAGTGTTGGAAGTGTGAAGTATATCAATCACAAGCTGAGATAAAACACTAAATGACAATTTGAGCTCCGACCTTTTCAGGAATGTGAGGTTCCTTTCTCCTTGGTTTGGATGCCTAAGTGGATGAGAAGGGAGTGTACTTGTTGCTAGGTATGACGCTATACTCCTAAGGTAAACTCGCTGCACTCATTTGAAGCTGGCCTCACGTCTCTTGCAAGCAAGATCACTCTCTCTCGGGGTGGCGGCCACCGAGTACTTGTCTCCCATTAGCGTTTCTCCAACCCAAGAATAGAGGCAACCAATTTTCTCCTCTTTAGCACAGAATATGGAAGGTAACAAGAAGGATGTATGGCAGAATTGTCGGAGTAGTGATACAAGAGATGGAAATAACATGAAGGAGGTGGAGTAAGTGTTAAAAATGGGGTGAATGTATGGTCAACGAAATGTGGTGCTACCTAGAATAACCTGCTCCCAAGATTTTTAGAAGAAGTGGGGGAGATAGAAAAGATGGGACCAATATGAGGATACATACATGTAGAACAGTTGACCACAAATGGAATATTAACATAAGAAATTTGCACAAGTCAAGACCCTCTTTTCTCTTTTTTTTTTTTCAAGTCATACAAATATATATATTTTCCTTTTTTTTAAACAAAAAATAAAACAGGGTCATGACAGAAATAAAACACCTTCCATCCTATACATGGTTTATAAACATATTATCACAGCTAGCGTGAGTGATATAACAATCATATTGGTCAAGAGAGAAGGGGAAGAAGAATACGGTTGAGAAAATGCAGAGTGAATCATAGACAGAAAAAGAGTCAAAGAGGCAATATCGTAGTGATACTGTGGAAAGGGAGATAGAAAATCTTGGGAGATAGGCATATCCTAGGTAGTGGAAGTAAGGTGGATGATCACTAGAATGTGAAATATACTGAGATAAGGTGGTGGAATCAAGTTGTGATGGATAGTACGTGAAGTCTGTGGGCAATGAGGTAGGCGAAAATGATGTATTCTATGCATAATACTTGGAGAATGACTGCCCACGATTTTGAAATGAGAGGAGGCTAATGGTGAGACAAAATACATAAGTGGGATCGGCTATTGTGAGCTGATGGAATGGGGGATCTCAATTCACTCGTCACTCCACCTTTGGAGCATAGTGCTTCTACCCTTAGGCTTTCCATCATCTAATCACCTATTAGACAACCTTTCCAAATTGAAATTTAGCCCACATTGCTCAAAACCAGACAATATTCACCTCTAGCATGCTCTTGATCCGCTCTAGGAGCTTACTTCTCTACACATACTCCCAAACCCATCGGATGAAAAAATTTTCTATCATGTAAATTTTTCTAAAATTCAATGCATGAATAGCAATTTTCCATATGTACTACAAGATACCCTCCCCCTACTAAAACGTGCATTGTCCACAATGCAATAACCAAATAACTCAAAGGAAAATTGAAGTGAGAAGGGCAAACAGTGATATTGGAGATATTGTGCTCAATGGCATCATGAGTGAAAGATCTTGGAGATAGTGCTGATTCGTTGAATCACATATGCTCTCAACCTGGTCAAAGGTACAATAGAAGACATAACAAAAATAAGATGCCAACATAGTGCAAAAAACAAATCCTAAGACAAATAACAAAAAATAACAGCTTAATTGAGAGTTCTAATTGGATGGTGGTGTCGCCGCTTCTAGAGAAATATCCTCATTAGGAGGATGAGGCTCGTGTTCGAGGAAGGGTTTCAAACGCTGCCCGTTGACTTTGAATTGTGCCCCACATTTTGGGTCTCAAATTAGGACAGACCCGTTGTCAAAGGGTTGGCATACAATGCAAGGTCCATCCCATCTTGATTTAAGCTTCCCTGGAAAAAATTTAAGTCGAGAATTATATAACCAGATTTTTTGTTCAGGGACAAAAACTTTCCTGTGTATTTGTTGATCATGGAATGCTTTCATCTTGGCTTTGTAGATGCGAGAATTTTCATATGCTTCATTTCGCAACTCCTCCAATTCATGTAGCTGCAATAAACGATGTTCACTTGCATCATCTATAGATAGATTAAGCTTCTTAATACCCATAAAGCGCGATGTTCGATTTCTAAAGGAAGATGATAAGCTTTTCCAAAGACTAACCTGAATGGCGACATTCCTAATGGGGTTTTATATGCAGTCCGATACGCCCATAATGCACCAGGTAACTTGGTCGACCAATCCTTCCCATTAGGGTTAATATTTTTTTCAATATTTTTTTAATCTCTCTGTTTGAGACTTCCACTTGGCCATTGGCTTGAGGATGATAGGGGGTGGTAAGACGATGATGAACTCCATATCATTTTAACAATTCTTTAAAGACTTTGTTATTGAAATGAGTTCCACCATCACTAATAATAGCTGGTGGGAATCCAAACCGGGAAAAGCTATTATCTTTGGCAAATTTTACAACTTCTTTGTGATCATTGTTTCGTGTTGGTATGGCTTCTACCCACTTAGAGACATAATCGACACCTACCAAAATATATTCATATCCAAAAGATGGAGGAAAGGGTCCCATGAAATCAATGCCCCAAAGATCAAACAATTCAACTTCAAGAATAGGGTGTAGCGGCATAGAATCGTTGCGACCTACATTTACCACTGCTTGGCAGCGAATGCATCTCTTACAGACTTTGTATGCATCACGATGAAGATGGGGCCAATAAAAGCCACATTGTAAGACCTTATGTGCGGTGATCTTGGAGGTGTAATGTCCTCCACACAAAGATGAGTGACAAGATTCCAAAACACTCCATTGTTCTTCCTCTGGTATATACCTTCTAAAAATTTGATCAACTCCCAATCTAAATAATTCAAGCTCATCCCAATAATGATACTTAATGTCCTTAAAAAACTTTTTTTGATCATCATAATCCCAACCATGTGGTAATTGACCAGTTACCAAGTAATTTACTATATGAGCATACCAAGGTAATTTCCTCGTGGAAATTCCTAGAATATGCTCATCAGGAAAAGAATCTATGATGGGAAGTAGAGAAGGCATCGATAAGCGGGAGAGGTGATCGGCTGCCCCGTTATTCACTCCCCGTCTATCTCGAATTTCTATGTCAAACTCTTGCATTAATAAAATCCATCTCATTAATCTAGGTTTTGTTTCTTTCTTGCTTAGCAAATGTTTAAGAGCAGCATGATCTGAAAAGATTATAATCTTACTCCCTATAAGGTAAGATCGAAATTTATCTAAAGCAAAGAGAATTGCAAGTAACTCCTTTTCCGTGGTAGAGTAATTTACCTGAGCAGCGTCGAGAGTCTTACTTGCGTATTAAAGAGCTGTAGGTTTCCTGTCTTTGCGTTGAACCAAAAATGCTCCCACTGCATAATCTGAAGCATCACAAAATATCTCAAAGGGGGCACTCCAATTTGGAGCTTGTAAGATAGGTGCTGTAACTAATGCTTCTTTAATCAAATTAAAAGCCAACTTGCATTCATCATTCCTAGATATCTTAGGTACTCCTAAGACAAAATCAATACTAATGTCTTCCCACGGCTTATCGGGAATGAGTAGTGGAGTATAGAGTCTGGTGTTTTGCTTGGTGAGTTTGGCCTTAGCACATGTTAGGCATCGAGATATAATCTTTCCTACATCTCATTTAAGAGATGGCCAAAATAATTGTTGTTCCATTGCTTGAATGGTCTTCTTAACTCCAAAGTGTCCACTCAACCCGCCGGCATGTGTCTCCCATATCAAGAAATCACGTAGGGAGGTCCGGGGAATGCATAGCCGCTTGCCGTGGAACAAGTATCCGTCATCTATTTAGTAATCACGCGATTTTGGGATTATGTTTTTGCGGACCTGTGTGAAAATATTCCCGAAGTTGGGACAGTCGATGTAAGCGTCTCGTAATTGCTCAAATCCGAGGCCTTGAGTCTTCATCATGTTTAAGAGCAAGGGTCGTCTACTTAAGGCGTCAGCCACTACATTGTCCTTGCCCTTCTTGTGGCGAATAACAAAGGTAAAATCTTGAAAGTATGCTATCTAGCGCGCATGGCGATCGCTGACCTTGCGTTGATCATGTAGGTGACGTAATGCGCTATGGTCTGAAAATAGGACGAACTCCTTTGGTAGGAGACAGTGACGCCAATGGCGCAAGGATTGCACTAAGGAGTAGAATTCTCGGTCATAATTATCGTATCTCTTACGCGTGTCATTCAACTTTTCACTAAAGTATTCTATGGGATGTCCTTCTTGACTTAAGACTCCCGCTATTCTGACACCGGAAGCGTCACATGATACCTCGAAGACTTTGGTGAAGTCTGGTAATCTCAGTACCGGAGCCTCCGCCATAAGCTTCTTGACAAGCTCAAATGTGTGATCTGCTGAGGACGTGCACCCAAATTGTTCCTTTTTAAGGAGGTTAGTGATAGGTGCAGTCACACCACTAAATCCTGGTATGAACCTCCTATAAAAGGTAGCAAGTCCAATAAAACTCCTCACGTCATGGATGTTCTTTAATTTTGGCCAAGTGGTTATCACCTCAACTTTAGCTGGATCAGCAGCTACTCCCTTTGATGATAGTATAAATCCTAAGAAGGATACCTCGAATGCGAAGAAACTACATTTCTTCGGATGCGCATATAGCTTCTCTTGGCGTAGGGCTGCGCATACTTGCCGTAGATGTTGGAGATGATCGCTCCTCATGTGGCTGGAAACTAGTATATCATCAAAATAGACTACCACAAAATTTCCTATAAATGGGCGGAGTACTTCATTCATCAACCTCTGAAAAGTACTCGGGGCATTGGACAGCCCGAAAGGCATGATGTTCCATTCAAAGAGGCCGTCTTTGATTTTGAACGCCGTATTCCACTCATCTCCCGGTCGAATCCTGACCTGATGATAGCCACTTCTTAAATCTATATTTGAAAAGATAGTGGGGCCGACCATTTCGTCGAATAAGTCTTGCATTCTAGGGATTGGAAATTGATACTTCACTATGATTTTATTTATAGCCCTAGAATCACAGCACATGCGCCAAGTTCTGTCTTTCTTGGGCGCAAGTAAAGCTGGCACAGCACACGGACTGAGGCTCTCTCTGATCAACCCTTTGGAGAGCATGTCTTTTACTTGTCCATATAGTTCCTCATACGTGATCGGATCCATTCTATAATGAGGAAGATTCGGGAAGGAAGCTCCCGGAACTAAGTCTATGGCATGCTGAATATTCCTCAAGGGAGGAAGATCACATGGTAATTCAGTACGGAATACGTCCGCGAATTCCTCGACTAGTTGAATTACCTCGGGGTCCTTCGGCTTTGCTTCTTCCTTTGCCATTGACGGGGATATGGCTAGTGCAAAGCATAGTGGCAAGATGTCATCTTCAAGCTCTAAGTCTCGCCTAAAGATACAACCATTGGTGACAACAGGTCTTGGTTGTGAATGATCCTGTCCAGGAGTGGGCGTCAGTGATGGGACGTGAGTGTGGGTTGAAGGATACCAAATAATGCGTCCACCTCCATAAATGAACGAACATGTGTTTACTCGTCCGGATAGCTGGACATCGTGATCAAACAACCAAGGTCGTCCGAGGATAATACTACCAAATTTCATTGGTAGTACATCACGGAGTACCTGTTCATCATATGTGCTCATCTTTAACGGAACATAACATTGCATCCTCACCGGTAGGGTGGATGCGTCAATCCATGACACATTGTACGGCATCGGGTGCGGTATCAACGTGAGTCCAAGTTTCTGAGTTGTGTCTTCGGAGATGGCATTGACACAGCTCCCACTATCTACTATAAGTTTGTAGGTACGTCCTGCAATTTTGACGTACAAATAGAAAATAGATGTTCGCTGAGTAACATCAGCGTGGATCGCGGTAGATGGCTTCGGCGATGATGTAGAGGTGTGGGGTGCAATCGACGTAGCGGGACCGGAAGGACACGTGCTCGTCTTAGGAATAGCAATGGCAACAGAACTCGATCCCACCGGTGTAGTGGCAGCTAAACGCGAATGGGTACTAGAACTGCTCAACTGGGCGCCTTGCTGGATGCGTAAGTTCACAACGGGTTGAGCAGGGGTAGGGGAAACCGGTGTTACTCTATTTCCTCTCCTTCGGGGGCACTCTCCCGAGTATTGCGTCAACCTCCAAATCATCCTCCGGTGGTATATCTAGTCGATTCCCATGGATGTCCATATGCAAGAGTGAGGGACATTCAGTGTGGCGATGTCCAAACCCTTTGCACTTAAAGCATTGCATGGCTTCACGGACAGCCATCGGGGCTCTAGCTGTCGACACTACAGGGGTGTCGATGTTGTCGGAACGGGAGCCGTAGTTGGCACTGGTGCTGCTGGGCGCGGAGTTGCATTAGCTCCTCAGGTCCATCTGGATGTTGCTAGAGTTGTCGAACTCGTGGATGAGTTGGTAACACTCGCTTGGGGTGCAACAACACTCGGTGCAACTACATCATCATGAGAGTATTCATTACTCTCGACTAGACTATAAGCTAAGTCTACGGTGCTAGGGTTTTGCTCTAAGACTCTAACTCCTAAATCTGATCGGAGCCCGTGGATGAAAAAGGCTATTTAAATTTTAGGACTTTCCACAAATTTACATCTCATGCGATATTCCGTAAATTCTTTGATATATTTGCTGACCTTTCGCCTACCTTGCTTTAAGTCCATCCATTTAAGCAAGACGCGGGTCATATAGAGCTTAGGGATATATTAATCCTTAAGCTCTTGGGACATCTTGTCCCATGTCATGGGAGGATCACCACGCCGTCAGGCAGCTTCCTTCTCATTTTTCCAGAAAGTCTTAGCTTGCCCCCCGAGACGAGCTTCAGCGTAGGATACGCATAGATCATCGTTGATAAGCCGAAAATAGGGGTGAAAATTACGCAAATTTTTAGCCCTTGTCGTTGTGAATTTTTGGCTTATGCAATAAAATTTATAAAACTCTACTTAATATGTATAGTGATAAGTATGAGTGTCGTCCAAGGGAGGCAAGTAGGAATTTCAATTTGATTTAATTTTTGGTGTTTTAGATCCTAATTAGAGTGAATTTGATCTTCAATGAGGATCAAGTCACCCTAATTAGGTGAGAATTTAGAGAGGGGGGTAGGAGAGATGGGAAGATTAGAAGAATTAAGAGCTCTAAATTTCCTTATTTGATCCTAATTAAAGGATCCAAGAAATCATTTAGAGAGGTTGAAAGAGGGTTCTTAAAATGAGTTGGGTTGATTTTTCAGATTGATAATTCAGAACAAAATGGGGTAAATTGAGACTTCTAAAAATTAAAACTAAATTTTTTATAATTTTCTTTTGTAATGCAATTGAATGCCCAGGTAAAATTCCTCAATTTCTCCTCTCAATCCTGATCAGGGCTTGTACATGCCGCTGCCAAGCGATTTAGAAGTTCAGACTAGAATGGAGATGAAGAAACAAACAACTTAACCTATTTCATTCAAAATGCACAAAAGTTTGAATAAAATGAAAGAAAAAAATACCAAAACTGTTGATCCAGGCTGGGACTCCTCTCTGTCTTGCAGCTGTGATGAAGCACCCTCCAGAATGAGCTCCCCCTCTCGAAATTTAGCTTTTATACTTAGGTTATAGGGTAAAAATCACCATTTTACCCCCGTTTAGTAATTAATGTTTATCTATCAATGTAGGCTAGATCTGAATGATCTAACCGTAAAAGATAGAAAGAGGGGATCAAGACGAACAAATCCATAAAAAAATCATCTCAATCGGACTTCAGGATCAAAAGTTCTTAATAAATCAATTTTAAACCAATTTAATCCATTGGATTTAAAATTGATTTATTTATTAGTTTCGTTTTTAAACACGCAATGACGTGTCGCTCTCTCATTGGCTGGCGCATTTTGAATCCTCCTTTTTGCAGAAAAGTCCTTAAAAAGCCTGGAATTGCTTTTGGACGCCGCCCAAAAGTAATTGCGTATATGCCCCTGGCGCACTCTCTCTCCTCCGATTTCTCCTAAAACATTAAAAATATATAAAACAAATTGCAATAAAACCCTGAATGATTTTAAATAGGATCTTTACGCCTGCCGTGGCGACCGAGAGCTGTTTTTAGGATATTTTTGCAACGAAACGTTGCAAAAAGGCCCCAAAAAGTCTAGAAATTGCATAAATACATTTTTTTCTCTTATAAATATGCCCTTTTTTCATAGAATAAATGCATTTCTTCTTGAAATAAATCCCAGAAAATTCCTTAAAATTCGTAAAAAATTCTAGAAAATTCTAGAAAATTCCCTGATTAATTCCCATGTTGATAAATGTCGAAATAAACTTTTGAATGTCCCATTTTCATCCAAAACTAATTATTTCGAGCTTCAATAAATCCTTAAAAATTCATATAATTAACAGAAAATTAGGGAAAAATCAGAAATTACTTGGAAGCATTATTTTTGTGTAAATATATGATAACAAACCAAATTTAAGCCTTTTAAATGCATAAATCATGCTAATAACATGAAATAAAGACCAAAATTAGGGTGTTATTATATACCCCCCTACTGAGACATTGCTAGTCCCTTAGCAACATCTAAGTACTTTGCTGAATTATCATCTCTTTCATCCTGTAAGTCAGACAACAAGTGTGCGAAGTGTTAAGTGTATCGATCACAAGCCGAACTAAAACACTAAATGACATTTTGAGCTCCGACCTTTTCAGGAATGTGGGGTTTCTTTCTCCTTGGCTTGGATGCCTAAGTGGATGAGAAGGGAGTGTACTTGTTTCTAGGTATAACGCTATACTCCTCAGGTAAACTCTCTCCACTCATGTGCAGCTGCCCTCACATCTCTAGCGAGCAAGATCACTCTCTCCCGGGGTGACGGCCACCTAGTACTTGCCTCTCCATTAGCCTTTTCTCTTTCCTAAGAATAGAAGAAGCCATTTCCTCCTCCTTTTGAGCACAGAATATTGAACACAACGAGAAGAATATATGATAGAGTTGTGATGGGGGAGAATGAGACTTTGTGAAAGAATTAGGGTCAGCATGAACAATGAGAGATTTATGGTCCAACGGGTGCTGTGCTACCTTGGATAACCTACTCCCAAGATTTTTAGAGGAAGTGAGGGAGATAGAAGAGATGAGACCAATGTGATGATATAGAGAATAAAGACCATCTTGCCCTGAATTGAAAGTCAAAACCAGAAATGGCAAGTCAAACCCCTCCTTTCTCTTTGTCTTCTTCTCATTCCTCTTGTCTTTTTTTTTTCTTTTCTTTTTTTTCAAACTCCTTTTTTTTTTTTCCCTTCTTTTTTTTTTTGTATATCAAACAAAGAGGATAACAACAAATGAAACACTTTCCATGACTTGAATGGTTTTTTAAATATTTTATCACAACTAGCATGAGTGTCATAACAATCACATTGGTCTATGGAGAAGAGATAGAAGAACGAGATTTAGATGATGCAGAGCGAATTATTGACAGAAAAGATACAAAGAGGCAGTATCGTAGTGATACCGTGGAAAGGGAGATAGACGTACTTGGGAGATAAGCATATCCTCGGTAGCGGAAGCAAGGTGGTGGAGTCAAGTTGTGATGGATATGGCGTGAAGCGTGTGGAACAATAAGGTGAATGAAGTGGCGGATTCCGTGCATAGGACTCGGAGAATGACTGCCCACTATTTTGGAATGAAAGTAGGCTAATGGTGGGACGAAATACATAAGTGGGATCGGCTATTTTGAGCTGATTGGAATGGGGAATCTCAATTCGCTCATCACTCTCCTTTGAAGTATAGAGCTTCTACCCTTAGACTTTCCATCATCTAATCAACCACTAGACGACCTCCCCAATTTGACATTGAACCCACATTGCTCAAAATCACTTGTGTTGCACCTCAACATGTTCCTGATCCGCTCTAGGAGCTTAACTTCTACACATGTTTCCAAACTACTGGATGAAAGAAAATTAATTCATGTATGTGCATGTTAAAGATCGTTAAAAGCAGGTTCAATTCATGTAGTATTCTTTAAAATTAATCACATGAGTCAACGTTTTCCATATAAAATGAACTAGCTCCCCCCCACTAAAACGCATGGTCCTCAATGCATAACGATTAAAATAACGAAAAGGAAAATTGAGGGAGAGAATTGCAAACAGTGGGGATGGACTTGAGGCTTGTTGTTTAGATGATAGATGTAAAATCTTGAATACGTCATGCTGCATTTGACAATCTTCCCGTGAGAGCTGTGGATACGAGGCCCCATTCCTGAAACAAAACAAAAAACAAAGCGAGCAAAATGGACAAGAAAATAAAACTAACAAGAAAATAAAGTAAGGATAAAGATAAAACTCCAAGAGATTCAAACAAATGGTACTAGTATGGATTTAGGGATCCATAACGCCTTACGTGATAATTTCTTAAAGGGTTCTAAGATGGATTTAGGAATCCATACTTGGTTTCGTAGATTTGGGATCGGAATGACCGTCGACCTTGTAACGGTTGATTGCCTAGGAGTCCATTTCATTTTCTCATGTATTTTATTGCCCCCTTGATGATTCCTCTTGTCTACAAACATCCTCTTCATGCCAGCATTTGTCCTTATTCTATTATTTGTTGTTCTTTTGTTCTTCCTATTTGGCATGGAGGTTGAGGGAATATCAGCAATATCTTTATGCAAAGTTTTTTTATTATCCAAACTACATTCGTCTGTGCTCCTTCTCATTTTGCACTTTTCCTCTTGTAATACCTTGATACTGTTCTGTAAGTAGTGATTAATTATTGTCAAGGCCACGAGTCGTATTTGGGAATGCAAACATGAGGGTTTACAATGAGTTTGGATAACTGAAGTAGTAAATGGTGACGTGGAACCTTTATTTTCAAGGATAGAAGTAGTTGTTGAGGCATGATTGTCCTCGTCAATATTTTCCTTAGAGATTTCCTTATCCTCTGCCCTAAAGTGTCCACTTCTACTGCTTGAAGGGTCAGCTAGCTTAAGGGTAATTCTCTTATCATTTTCTCTAAGGATAACTTCCTTAAACTCTACGTCTATCACCGCTCTTGCTAATCTTAAGAAAAATCTCCCTAAAACAATAGGTGCTTTCTTTGTCGTTCCCTCTAAGATGAAAAAATCAGATTTAAATCGACATCCATTAATATCAACACATGCATTGGTGATTTGGCCACTAGGAGTGATATGAATACCATCATCAAAGCATATGAGTTGGGAAGATGGCGTCACCTTACCTATAGGGTGTCTCTCTAGGACAGTTGAAGGGATGATACTATGGTTTGAGCCCAGATCTATAAGCACATTGTGGAATCTACTTCCTCCAATATCACACACTATTCTAGAGTCCTTTGGCTCTGTAATCCTCCTCGACTCTCGACTAACTTTAGGTACCTCCCCGTCTAAAATTTCAGATTGAGTTGGGGGAAGTTGGAATAAAGGCTCCTCCTCCCTACACACTTCCCTACTAGGCTCTAATATTCTAGAGTTCTCCATCTTCTCTAATCTTTCATGTAAGTTCACCATTTGATCCTTCATTAGTGATAGCACTGATATGATCGTGGGATCTATAGGAGCTTGTGTATGAAGCTTAGGCACACTAGAACTCCTAGGAGAGCTATCACCCTTAGAATCTATTGGTTGTGAGGGAACTTTACTTCCAATTTCCATAGATAAATCTATTGTAGCATCATCAGTTGTTCTTCTAATAAATTCATGATCATAAGATGCTCCCTCTAAAGATATAGGAGTACTACAGTCGTGGAAAGATCGAACATTCTCATCTACTATTTTGTTCTTTTCCTCTTCCGTCCTCTTTAATTCTCTGTTTGAAACATCTAACCTCAACTCATCTCCATGAAGGCTTTTGTATGATCTTTCTCTGAGTGTTAAATATTCCTCAAATGAAGGTGCCTTGTAATGGTCCCCTATTGTTCGCCGTGTTTGATTACTAGAAAGTCCAAATACGCTCGTAGGGGGTGAAGATGTCTGGGTACTATCTGTCTCTATTTTGCCCTCCCTTGCAGCTTGCATCGCAAGCTCTTTCACTGTCATTCTAACCTTTGGCTGCATATTTTTCATTTACGTAAATCTAGATTCACTAATCAAGGATTAGATAAATAGGATGACAAAAAGGTACTAAAAGGATAATTATTCCCAAAATCAAACGCTCATTGCATATAGATGTTCAAGAAAATTAAAATATGATATTCTCTATTGAAGTTAAAAAATTATCAGAAATTTAGAGTTATTAAAAATCAAAGAGAGAAATCACTAAACCAAATAGCTCATTTAAGATTTCAAAATACTTCATAGGCACTCAATTGATAAGAATCAAAACCAATTAAATTCCTTAACGTTGCTTCCCCGGCAACGGCGCCAATTGATAAGCCGAAAATAGGGGTGAAAATTGCGCAAATTTTTAGCCCTTGTCGTTGTGAATTTTTGGCTTATGCAATAAAATTTATAAAACTCTACTTAATATGTATAGTGATAAGTATGAGTGTCGTCCAAGGGAGGCAAGTAGGAATTTCAATTTGATTTAATTTTTGGTGTTTTAGATCCTAATTAGAGTGAATTTGATCTTCAATGAGGATCAAGTCACCCTAATTAGGTGAGAATTTAGAGAGGGGGGTAGGAGAGATGGGAAGATTAGAAGAATTAAGAGCTCTAAATTTCCTTATTTGATCCTAATTAAAGGATCCAAGAAATCATTTAGAGAGGTTGAAAGAGGGTTCTTAAAATGAGTTGGGTTGATTTTTCAGATTGATAATTCAGAACAAAATGGGGTAAATTGAGACTTCTAAAAATTAAAACTAAATTTTTTATAATTTTCTTTTGTAATGCAATTGAATGCCCAGGTAAAATTCCTCAATTTCTCCTCTCAATCCTAATCAGGGCTTGTACATGCCGCTCAAGCCAAGCGATTTAGAAGTTCAGACTAGAATGGAGATGAAGAAACAAACAACTTAACCTATTTCATTCAAAATGCACAAAAGTTTGAATAAAATGAAAGAAAAAAATACCAAAACTGTTGATCCAGGCTGGGACTCCTCTCTGTCTTGCAGCTGTGATGAAGCACCCTCCAGAATGAGCTCCCCCTCTCGAAATTTAGCTTTTATACTTAGGTTATAGGGTAAAAATCACCATTTTACCCCCGTTTAGTAATTAATGTTTATCTATCAATGTAGGCTAGATCTGAATGATCTAACCGTAAAAGATAGAAAGAGGGGATCAAGACGAACAAATCCATAAAAAAATCATCTCAATCGGACTTCAGGATCAAAAGTTCTTAATAAATCAATTTTAAACCAATTTAATCCATTGGATTTAAAATTGATTTATTTATTAGTTTCGTTTTTAAACACGCAATGACGTGTCGCTCTCTCATTGGCTGGCGCATTTTGAATCCTCCTTTTTGCAGAAAAGTCCTTAAAAAGCCTGGAATTGCTTTTGGACGCCGCCCAAAAGTAATTGCGTATATGCCCCTGGCGCACTCTCTCTCCTCCGATTTCTCCTAAAACATTAAAAATATATAAAACAAATTGCAATAAAACCCTGAATGATTTTAAATAGGATCTTTACGCCTGCCGTGGCGACCGAGAGCTGTTTTTAGGATATTTTTGCAACGAAACGTTGCAAAAAGGCCCCAAAAAGTCTAGAAATTGCATAAATACATTTTTTTCTCTTATAAATATGCCCTTTTTTCATAGAATAAATGCATTTCTTCTTGAAATAAATCCCAGAAAATTCCTTAAAATTCGTAAAAAATTCTAGAAAATTCTAGAAAATTCCCTGATTAATTCCCATGTTGATAAATGTCGAAATAAACTTTTGAATGTCCCATTTTCATCCAAAACTAATTATTTCGAGCTTCAATAAATCCTTAAAAATTCATATAATTAACAGAAAATTAGGGAAAAATCAGAAATTACTTGGAAGCATTATTTTTGTGTAAATATATGATAACAAACCAAATTTAAGCCTTTTAAATGCATAAATCATGCTAATAACATGAAATAAAGACCAAAATTAGGGTGTTATTATATACCCCCCTACTGAGACATTGCTAGTCCCTTAGCAACATCTAAGTACTTTGCTGAATTATCATCTCTTTCATCCTGTAAGTCAGACAACAAGTGTGCGAAGTGTTAAGTGTATCGATCACAAGCCGAACTAAAACACTAAATGACATTTTGAGCTCCGACCTTTTCAGGAATGTGGGGTTTCTTTCTCCTTGGCTTGGATGCCTAAGTGGATGAGAAGGAGTGTACTTGTTTCTAGGTATAACGCTATACTCCTCAGGTAAACTCTCTCCACTCATGTGCAGCTGCCCTCACATCTCTAGCGAGCAAGATCACTCTCTCCCGGGGTGACGGCCACCTAGTACTTGCCTCTCCATTAGCCTTTTCTCTTTCCTAAGAATAGAAGAAGCCATTTCCTCCTCCTTTTGAGCACAGAATATTGAACACAACGAGAAGAATATATGATAGAGTTGTGATGGGGGAGAATGAGACTTTGTGAAAGAATTAGGGTCAGCATGAACAATGAGAGATTTATGGTCCAACGGGTGCTGTGCTACCTTGGATAACCTACTCCCAAGATTTTTAGAGGAAGTGAGGGAGATAGAAGAGATGAGACCAATGTGATGATATAGAGAATAAAGACCATCTTGCCCTGAATTGAAAGTCAAAACCAGAAATGGCAAGTCAAACCCCTCCTTTCTCTTTGTCTTCTTCTCATTCCTCTTGTCTTTTTTTTTCTTTTCTTTTTTTTCAAACTCCTTTTTTTTTTTCGCTTCTTTTTTTTTGTATATCAAACAAAGAGGATAACAACAAATGAAACACTTTCCATGACTTGAATGGTTTTTTAAATATTTTATCACAACTAGCATGAGTGTCATAACAATCACATTGGTCTATGGAGAAGAGATAGAAGAATGAGATTTAGATGATGCAGAGCGAATTATTGACAGAAAAGATACAAAGAGGCAGTATCGTAGTGATACCGTGGAAAGGGAGATAGACGTACTTGGGAGATAAGCATATCCTCGGTAGCGGAAGCAAGGTGGTGGAGTCAAGTTGTGATGGATATGGCGTGAAGCGTGTGGAACAATAAGGTGAATGAAGTGGCGGATTCCGTGCATAGGACTCGGAGAATGACTGCCCACTATTTTGGAATGAAAGTAGGCTAATGGTGGGACGAAATACATAAGTGGGATCGGCTATTTTGAGCTGATTGGAATGGGGAATCTCAATTCGCTCATCACTCTCCTTTGAAGTATAGAGCTTCTACCCTTAGACTTTCCATCATCTAATCAACCACTAGACGACCTCCCCAATTTGACATTGAACCCACATTGCTCAAAATCACTTGTGTTGCACCTCAACATGTTCCTGATCCGCTCTAGGAGCTTAACTTCTACACATGTTTCCAAACTACTGGATGAAAGAAAATTAATTCATGTATGTGCATGTTAAAGATCGTTAAAAGCAGGTTCAATTCATGTAGTATTCTTTAAAATTAATCACATGAGTCAACGTTTTCCATATAAAATGAACTAGCTCCCCCCCACTAAAACACGCATGGTCCTCAATGCATAACGATTAAAATAACGAAAAGGAAAATTGAGGAGAGAATTGCAAACAGTGGGGATGGACTTGAGGCTTGTTGTTTAGATGATAGATGTAAAATCTTGAATACGTCATGCTGCATTTGACAATCTTCCCGTGAGAGCTGTGGATACGAGGCCCCATTCCTGAAACAAAACAAAAACAAAGCGAGCAAAATGGACAAGAAAATAAAACTAACAAGAAAATAAAGTAAGGATAAAGATAAAACTCCAAGAGATTCAAACAAATGGTACTAGTATGGATTTAGGGATCCATAACGCCTTACGTGATAATTTCTTAAAGGGTTCTAAGATGGATTTAGGAATCCATACTTGGTTTAAAGATTTGGGATCGGAATGACCGTCGACCTTGTAACGGTTGATTGCCTAGGAGTCCATTTCATTTTCTCATGTATTTTATTGCCCCCTTGATGATTCCTCTTGTCTACAAACATCCTCTTCATGCCAGCATTTGTCCTTATTCTATTATTTGTTGTTCTTTTGTTCTTCCTATTTGGCATGGAGGTTGAGGGAATATCAGCAATATCTTTATGCAAAGTTTTTTTATTATCCAAACTACATTCCTCTGTGCTCCTTCTCATTTTGCACTTTTCCTCTTGTAATACCTTGATACTGTTCTGTAAGTAGTGATTAATTATTGTCAAGGCCACGAGTCGTATTTGGGAATGCAAACATGAGGGTTTACAATGAGTTTGGATAACTGAAGTAGTAGATGGTGACGTGGAACCTTTATTTTCAAGGATAGAAGTAGTTGTTGAGGCATGATTGTCCTCGTCAATATTTTCCTTAGAGATTTCCTTATCCTCTGCCCTAAAGTGTCCACTTCTACTCGCCGAAGGGTCAGCTAGCTTAAGGGTAATTCTCTTATCATTTTCTCTAAGGATAACTTCCTTAAACTCTACGTCTATCACCGCTCTTGCTAATCTTAAGAAAAATCTCCCTAAAACAATAGGTGCTTTCTTTGTCGTTCCCTCTAAGATGAAAAAATCAGATTTAAATCGACATCCATTAATATCAACACATGCATTGGTGATTTGGCCACTAGGAGTGATATGAATACCATCATCAAAGCATATGAGTTGGGAAGATGGCGTCACCTTACCTATAGGGTGTCTCTCTAGGACAGTTGAAGGGATGATACTATGGTTTGAGCCTAGATCTATAAGCACATTGTGGAATCTACTTCCTCCAATATCACACACTATTCTAGAGTCCTTTGGCTCTGTAATCCTCCTCGACTCTCGACTAACTTTAGGTACCTCCCCGTCTAAAATTTCAGATTGAGTTGGGGGAAGTTGGAATAAAGGCTCCTCCTCCCTACACACTTCCCTACTAGGCTCTAATATTCTAGAGTTCTCCATCTTCTCTAATCTTTCATGTAAGTTCACCATTTGATCCTTCATTAGTGATAGCACTGATATGATCGTGGGATCTATAGGAGCTTGTGTATGAAGCTTAGGCACACTAGAACTCCTAGGAGAGCTATCACCCTTAGAATCTATTGGTTGTGAGGGAACTTTACTTCCAATTTCCATAGATAAATCTATTGTAGCATCATCAGTTGTTCTTCTAATAAATTCATGATCATAAGATGCTCCCTCTAAAGATATAGGAGTACTACAGTCGTGGAAAGATCGAACATTCTCATCTACTATTTTGTTCTTTTCCTCTTCCGTCCTCTTTAATTCTCTGTTTGAAACATCTAACCTCAACTCATCTCCATGAAGGCTTTTGTATGATCTTTCTCTGAGTGTTAAATATTCCTCAAATGAAGGTGCCTTGTAATGGTCCCCTATTGTTCGCCGTGTTTGATTACTAGAGTGTCCAAATACGCTCGTAGGGGGTGAAGATGTCTGGGTACTATCTGTCTCTATTTTGCCCTCCCTTGCAGCTTGCATCGCAAGCTCTTTCACTGTCATTCTAACCTTTGGCTGCATATTTTTCATTTACGTAAATCTAGATTCACTAATCAAGGATTAGATAAATAGGATGACAAAAAGGTACTAAAAGGATAATTATTCCCAAAATCAAACGCTCATTGCATATAGATGTTCAAGAAAATTAAAATATGATATTCTCTATTGAAGTTAAAAAATTATCAGAAATTTAGAGTTATTAAAAATCAAAGAGAGAAATCACTAAACCAAATAGCTCATTTAAGATTTCAAAATACTTCATAGGCACTCAATTGATAAGAATCAAAACCAATTAAATTCCTTAGCGTTGCTTCCCCAACGCGCCAATTGATAAGCCGAAAATAGGGGTGAAAATTGCGCAAATTTTTAGCCCTTGTCGTTAATAATTTTGGCTTATGCAATAAAATTTATAAAACTCTACTTAATATGTATAGTGATAAGTATGAGTGTCGTCCAAGGGAGGCAAGTAGGAATTTCAATTTGATTTAATTTTTGGTGTTTTAGATCCTAATTAGAGTGAATTTGATCTTCAATGAGGATCAAGTCACCCTAATTAGGTGAGAATTTAGAGAGGGGGGTAGGAGAGATGGGAAGATTAGAAGAATTAAGAGCTCTAAATTTCCTTATTTGATCCTAATTAAAGGATCCAAGAAATCATTTAGAGAGGTTGAAAGAGGGTTCTTAAAATGAGTTGGGTTGATTTTTCAGATTGATAATTCAGAACAAAATGGGGTAAATTGAGACTTCTAAAAATTAAAACTAAATTTTTTATAATTTTCTTTGTAATGCAATTGAATGCCCAGGTAAAATTCCTCAATTTCTCCTCTCAATCCTAATCAGGGCTTGTACATGCCGCTCAAGCCAAGCGATTTAGAAGTTCAGACTAGAATGGAGATGAAGAAACAAACAACTTAACCTATTTCATTCAAAATGCACAAAAGTTTGAATAAAATGAAAGAAAAAAATACCAAAACTGTTGATCCAGGCTGGGACTCCTCTCTGTCTTGCAGCTGTGATGAAGCACCCTCCAGAATGAGCTCCCCTCTCGAAATTTAGCTTTTATACTTAGGTTATAGGGTAAAAATCACCATTTTACCCCCGTTTAGTAATTAATGTTTATCTATCAATGTAGGCTAGATCTGAATGATCTAACCGTAAAAGATAGAAAGAGGGGATCAAGACGAACAAATCCATAAAAAAATCATCTCAATCGGACTTCAGGATCAAAAGTTCTTAATAAATCAATTTTAAACCAATTTAATCCATTGGATTTAAAATTGATTTATTTATTAGTTTCGTTTTTAAACACGCAATGACGTGTCGCTCTCTCATTGGCTGGCGCATTTTGAATCCTCCTTTTTGCAGAAAAGTCCTTAAAAAGCCTGGAATTGCTTTTGGACGCCGCCCAAAAGTAATTGCGTATATGCCCCTGGCGCACTCTCTCTCCTCCGATTTCTCCTAAAACATTAAAAATATATAAAACAAATTGCAATAAAACTCTGACTGATTTTAAATAGGATCTTTACGCCTGCCGTGGCGACCGAGAGCTGTTTTTAGGATATTTTTGCAACAAAACGTTGCAAAAAGGCCCCAAAAAGTCTAGAAATTGCATAAATACATTTTTTTCTCTTATAAATATGCCCTTTTTTCATAGAATAAATGCATTTCTTCTTGAAATAAATCCCAGAAAATTCCTTAAAATTCGTAAAAAATTCTAGAAAATTCTAGAAAATTCCCTGATTAATTCCCATGTTGATAAATGTCGAAATAAACTTTTGAATGTCCCATTTTCATCCAAAACTAATTATTTCGAGCTTCAATAAATCCTTAAAAATTCATATAATTAACAGAAAATTAGGGAAAAATCGGAAATTACTTGGAAGCATTATTTTTGTGTAAATATATGATAACAACCCAAATTTAAGCCTTTTAAATGCATAAATCATGCTAATAACATGAAATAAAGACCGAAATTAGGGTGTTATCAGTCGTCCATCTCATACCACTGGAAATAGCTTTCCAGATCTGATTCCCAATCCGAGTAGTCTTTGGGATTTCGTGATCCCTCAAAGATTGGTATTTCTATGAGTACACTTTTCTGAATCATGGCGCGATGCGCTTCTCGTCGTCTCTCTCGTTCGTCATCCTGGTGACGAGCGGGGGGTGGTCGTTGACCTACGTGACCTAAATGATTCCGGATAGGAGCAATGGGGGGGGCCAGTTAGGGATAATGTGCTCCATCCTCGGCGTACTCGTGAGGTGGGTATGGAGCTATCGATGCTTGGGGTATAGTTTGGGTGGCTTGTCCCTGGTAAGGAGGTGGTGCATAAACGGGGGCTAAGGTTGGATGATTAGGTACACCTAATGGAAACACGGGTTGTGGTGCTGGCGGATATCCCGTAGGATATTGCTGCGGTGCTATAGGTGACGCTGGTTTAGTACCCTGTGGTTGGGGTACGGGCACGTGCACCGTGCTGTAATACGACTTTGGACCAAGGTTGGGTCCATAAGGAACCGGTGAGGGTTGAGGAACGGTAGTGTATGCTACACCGTTCAGTGCAGTCGGATACGTTGGCGCATATGGCGAGGGAAGATGGGTTGGTAAAGGAGCTACTCCTTGATGTTGGCTGTGTGGCTCGTATTGAGGAGGAGCTCTCGCCTCTATGGGGTAATAGTTCCTATCGTGTGGATAGGACCGGTCTTCATGGTATCGCTGGTTGCGATACCCCTCAGGTGGTGGCGATCTCCTTCGATGACTTTCCCAGCTCCATTGCTTGTAATGTCACGGTTGGTAGGTGTGTTGGCCATAGGGGTGAGATGCCGCAGGTCTTGGGGCAATGTATGTTGCGGCTGGAGCAGGACTGCTCAACATAGGAGCCTTGCCCGGGCGTTGAGGGACACCACTCGACGAGCTGGTAGTCAAGTGACCATTGGGTAGAGCTCTAGGACTGGGCACCGCGGTGGTGGAAATCCGATCTTCACACATAGCATGCTTAGCGGGAATCACTATCCCACCATTTGGAGTAGGGACCCGAGTAACGGGTTCTCTAACCGGGGGAGGAGGAGGTAAAGGTATCTCCTCGTTCTCTAATAGTTCCTCATGAAAGGTGACATCTAACGGATCTTTGGGAGGAAGATCCTCTAGGTTGGGATCAAGTTCATGATCCACACCATGTTCTTCCACCTCGGCGTTCTGCATTTGGGCTCACGTACGAACCATCTTATGGTTAACTTCTAGAATCACTACAAGAAATTATCTATATTATGGTATGAAATGTAATGAAATGACGTGTTATAATGCAGATGAATTTCAAAATATGACGGAGTAACAGAAATGAAAATCAAATGATATACTACCGACCGTGTTAAGCGAGTGCTCACACAACCTGGCTCTGGTACCAATATGATGTAATACGATATCTGCCGAGATCGGCGATGCGTATTACGTCACAATGAGCCAAGATGATGGTATTAATGAAGATGATTTATGCAATGTTAAGAAACTCTAACGAGCGAAAGGATGGACCGATTAAGGTGAACGATACAGCAATCCTTGAAGAGAGGAATAGGTTTGGTAGACTCCAGACAATCCTCAAGATCCACGAGCAAAACTACGACGGAGGGGCGTTTTACGTCCCGTCGGAGTTGAACCTCCAATATCAATAACCTATTCCTCAATCACAAGAAATCCCTACTCTCAAAAATAGTGGCTATCCTATCCAATCGTAACAATAAGTCGGCAGTGGAAAAAATAGTGGACGACGGCACTGAAAAAAGTAATGATACTGCAAAGTGGTGGGGAAACGAGAAGTAGAACCTGGAGTTCACGATAGGTTGTTATTCCTTGCGGGCGTCACGTCTGATGAGGACTAGAGAAGGTGAGATAGCGATCGGACAGGAGCTTGGTAGCCCTGAAGGGATGTAGGCAGAACCAGGGCGTGGCTGGGAAGCGATGTGAATGTTGCAGGCGCGGGCAGGGCTGATGCCGAGAACAGCGTGAACAAGGCATAAGTGGAGCTACAGCAATGCACGACCAAGAGGAGCCGATTGCGCGATCATGTGGCAGAGCGGCCTGCGGCAGAGGGGGGGGTGTGTTTCAGCGGGGGGTTGCAGAACCTGCGAGTGGCCAGAACAAGGCGGTCGAGCGGTCACGGAGAGGCATGGCCGTGGAGCACCAGCAGCACGATCACACAACATAGCGGCGTGCAGTTGAGGAAAGATGCGTTCAACGTAGGGACACGGACGGGTCTGGCGCGACTAGTGGACAACCCAGGTGGTGGTGGTGCACAAGACCTGGGCGGGTGTGGCTGACACCGTAAGGTGACCGATGACGGGGTCGACGGTCGACGGTAAAGAGTAGGCGACGTGGGGCATGATCAGAGGATGGTGTGGCGTCAATCAAGCTCCTCTAAGATGATTCTTGCAGTTCTTGATGAATAACCACCAAGAAGTGCCGATTTTGAATGTGATCTTCCAAGAACCAAGAAAATAATGAACTGGTCGTCTATGGTGCAGGACGCGGAGTGATCTCGACGCGTTGATGGCTCGACGATGCTGGGCACAATTGCCACGATCTTACACTATGAAAACTAGCTACTTTACTCAAAGAAAGGAAAGGCAAATGAACAAGAACAATCTGATTTCAATTCTCAAGTCTGTCTCTCCCTTGGGCATACCATCCCCTTATATAGGGTTGATGGGTGCCAAGTGATGGTTCTTAGAGGAGGAAACCATCCCGAGACGACATCCTCCTCTTACAAGCATTTCAAAAGTAAAACGAAAACATGGACGAGGCCCAAAACAATGGCCCAATCCAATTGTTTCGAAACTTACAACTAAATCAAATAATGAAGAAAACTTACGAATCATTATGCCGAATACTTGAATCCGGGCTCGCGGACATCGACACAAGAGGCTCGGTGTGGTTGGCTCACCTTGTGTTGGTGGCGGTGCGATGGTCCCCCATCATCCCCCAGAAGGCCTCCCGCACTAGTTGTCTATGTGAGGCATAGACTATAGTAAGCCTATAGGGCTTTGGGAGGTTGGTACATCAAAAGTGGCATTCTGGGTCCCTTCAGCTAGTAGTTCCATCGAATAGTCCTGCTTCTAAAGAAGCCAGAGCTTATTTGAGGGATGACAATAAACATGATCTATTTTCTAAGTTTCCCTGCAATGGAATGGGAGCAATCCGATGTAATCATCGGTTCAATAAGTCCAACTATTCCTAAGTTGTATTTATTGACTAGGTAGAGGAGATGTGACTAGGTTAGAGGGTTGCCGATCCCTCTACAATTCCAAACAAGACTTGGAATCATAAAACTATCAACTCGTGTGACGCACCCTCTATCGGGTGTTATTGATGCGACGTAGATCCAGGGTATCCGAGTGATGACCTGGTAGAGGAGGAGTGTCCACGTCTGACTCCTCAGAGAGGGAGGCGGCATCGTCCTCCTCTAATGTGGAGGCGTGGCCGCTAGTATCTCCACAGGTATCCTTAGAACTAGGGAGTGGGGCTCGACGGTTAGTCAACCAATCCTCTTGCTCAAAAGGAATATGTGATGGGTGGAGGTCGGCCATGAGAGTGAGTATATCAGGGGGGGCATCATGGCCAGGGTGGGGCGGTAGGCTAGAAGTGGGGATGGGTGGCGGTAGGCTAGGGCGGGGGCTGGGTGGCGAATGAGGGATAGTGATGTGTGACGATGAAGGGAAAGGTGTAGGTGGAGGTGAGCTAGGTGGTGGAGATGCGTGAGGTGGTGGGGGTGAGCAGGGCGTAAGAGAGGGAAGTGGAGTGGATGAAGGGGGACACGATGAAGGGGAGGATGAGGATGTGGGCTGGTGAGCTGATGGACGGCGAGAGGTTGTGGAATGAGGGGACGATGAGGGACGGGTACGGGGGGATACGGTTCTGCTCCATATGATATTCCTCCTCGGGTCTCTCTGTGACGTCCAGAAGGGCAAAAGTATTCGAGGTCAGTGCAGATACACTAGCCTCTTTGTCTTTACTAGTAGAGGGGGCATCCTTAGCCCGTGGTGGTGTTTTGGGGTGCTTTGCAGAACCCTTCCTCACCCATTGTGAGGTTGGGAGGGAAGGCTTAGCCATTAGAGGCTTAGCTACAGCGGCACCTCGCAACGTAGAAGGGGGTACAGCATCTAGCGAGGCAGATGTGGGGCGTTTACCAAAAGGTGGTCTCTCGTTGGGGTGATGCCCTTGGAAGGAGGAGTTCGTCGTGACTATATAGTCGTTGTAAGCCAATGGGGGGAGAGATGCCTCTACGGGGGTCGAGGTAGTCTGCATCATGTTTTGACGACATGTATGGAGGGTATGGCCCAGTAGGCTACAATGTGTACAGAATCGTGGAAGGTTTTCATACACAACTGGCTGGTGGATCAGCTCATCGCCGTTGCGAATGAGTATCATGCGATGTAAGGGTTCAAGTAGATCAACCTCAACACATACCCTCGCATATCTAGGTCGACTAAATAGCTGGATATCTTTGTTAGTGCGTATAAAGGTTCCAACAACAGCGGCAAGAGAGTCTAAGGCTGTAGGGTTAAAGAGATGCGGTCTTAGACCAGGGAATCCTATCCATACCGGGACGGGGACCTTGCTTGCGTGAGCTCCCCGTGTGCTCAGCTGCCCATCGGTAGGTGTGCTTCGTGGAATCGTTGGTCGTCCATGTGGTGCGGCTCCAAGCCTTCTGGAAGAGCTTCAAGCTGAAAGCGAATGAAGACGCTCCTCTGATTCCTTGCTCCAATGGTCACCAGTCCAAGGAAATGCCCTAGTGCTAGATAGACTCTCATAATGTCATCAATGAGCGGTCGCTTCGTAGCGAACCGCCCTATCAGTGTATAAGCGAAAGGTGCTACCATTTGCAATACCTCTTCCTTCGAGAAGGTGACTAAGCGCACACCCTCTAAGTCAGTGTAACCCTGCGTCGGGATCGTATCATCATAGAGGGGGGGAGCGTAGGCTTGGGGAGGGTAGTAGTAGTGGGTGTACATGAAGTGCCCACCACTCTCGCTGCCCATGTCTTCTTCGAGAGTGATCCGATGACGGTTAAGGTTTTGGCATTTTGTGTGGGGCGGTCCCCTTTAGTTGGGACGGGGCGGTCACAAGCGTCAGAGTCAACTCGATGCGAGTTGATCAAATCAACATGTGTGTCGAGGTCAGAGGGGTTCGAGGCTACCAATTTGTCTCGGAGCGGGATGCTCGAGTCTATTAGGTTGACTTGGTCATTTTGTACCAAGTCAACCTGTAAGGCCTAGTCAATATTGACCGACTGAACTCAAACTGGGTTGACTAGATCAACCATGTCATCTTGAGTAGTACGGGCCGAAATAATCATGTTTGTCGGTTCCGGACGGTCTAGATTTACCAAGTGATCTGGCTGCATAGGGTTGACCACATGGTCAATCTGCGCAGGGTTGACCAAGTGGGCAGTCTGGAAAGCATTGACCAAGTCAATGTGGCCAGTGGTAAACTCTGCTTTAGGGTTGATCAAGTGGTCAACTCGATCAGTATTGACCGTGGGGTCAATCTTGGTATGGTTGACCATGGGGTCAATCTTGGTATGGTTGACCATGGGGTCAACCAACTCATCTCAAACTGTGTTGCCCGAGTCAGCATGGGCAACTTTGTCATGGTTGACCGAGTCGGCTCGGTCAATATTGTTAGGGTTTGGGTTTAGCGTTAGGGTTTTAGGGTAAGGGTTTTAAGGTTAGGGTTTTAGTTTTAGGCTTTTAGGGTTAGGCTTAGGGTTAGGGTTAAGCTTACGGTTACGGTGTTAGGGTTAGGGTTTAAGGGCTTTTTTTGTTGGCAAAAAACACGGTGCTGGGTACAGGCAACCCTAGGGTTGTGCCTGTAGACCGATCGAGCCGTGCCCTGGACGCCACCTAGGGGGATTTTATTTATAAATCGAAGTGTTTCTCAATGTTTATAGTGGTGGAGCAAGTATAAATATCCCAATTACACTCGGATCCCACTCATCCACGCCCATGTTTAGAAAAAGAAAAGATATATAAATGATAGCTTGCAGGCGCTAGGGGAAGTGTTCATGTCGTTGTTCCACCAGAGCCGCCCCGCGATGATGATGATGATGGAGTGTCCTCGCCTCTGTCAAGTGGTATCGATGAAGTGCGTGGTGGGAGCTTTAGTCAAGGTGGGCACTGTCCACCCCTCTAGCTCCAGTGTTCCACGCAATCTGCCATTCCCGTGTGCTTGTCATCGCGAGGATGCACCATGTTCGGAGGGTCGGCATGCCGAGATGATTGACACGATAACAGCCCCTAACTGTCGAAGGGAGCGCCTGCCATGAAAGAAAGATGGAGGAAGGGGTTCATGCATGTACCACGTGGTTGGCAAGGGCATCTAATGTGTGGTTACCCTCTCACATTTGATGACAAAAGCTGGTTGTGCCAGGACGGTACCGCATGATGTCTTGCCAAACGCGGTGGAGCCGCCATTGGGAGCATGTACATACGCAAAGCATATCGACTTACACCTATGAGTCTGATTCTACGACAATGTTGTGAAGGTTCCGTTCCTCACAAAGGAGAAGACCATCACGTATCGCCATAGCTTCAACGACTATATTGTCTGCATACCGTAGAAAGAAAAGAAAGCAAAGAGAATCCTCCCTCTACGGTCCTAGAGGATATCCCCCCCATCTGGCCCAGAGTTCCCTTTGGATGCGCCATCCACATTCAATTTAAGGATGCCGATTGGTGGTGGCAGCCAATAAACAACACGGAACTGAATGTGGGTAGGGGCAGGGGTCATCGGAATGCCCAAGGAACGAAGGAGGTCGCAGGCGAGTGCTGATCTGCCGGCTTGAGGAATGATCAGATGGTGGATGCGTCGTATCCACAGCTTGACTCGATGCATGATATCCATGGCACGCATGGGCGTACCTACAAAACTAGAAAAGTTTCACCCTTTCCATATCTCCCATAGTAGATAAGCTATGCTGATGTGTAGGATGGGGCTCCTTTTAGAGTATGTTGGCAAGAGAAACACCTTACCAAAATACTCAAACGGGGTCAGTGGACGCCAATGTTTGGTGATTGGGTGCCAGCATGCAAGTGCTGTCTTACTATGGAAGAAAAGGTGATCTATGGTCTCTGTATGTGGGAATGTGGGACAACAATGGCAGCGGGAACTGATAGAGTGACCGATACCGATCACTCGGTCATTAGTCACAAGGCCTCAGTGTAAGAATCTCCAGAGGAAAAAGGAGACGTGCGTAAGGATCGCCAGATGCCAACTACGGCGACCCTAGTGCTGTATGGGTGATTTCACTCGGAAGTGCTCCCAATAGGAGCGGCCCGTATAGGCTCCATCGGATGTGAGCGTCCATATAGCACAGTCGGTTCTAGACTCGATTGGCGTATTCTAGACCTCGAGTAAAGTGCCTAAGGGGAGGCCATGTTGCTCCCATTGGTGTTGCGTGTTGCCCCTAAGCAATTGAGTCACTGTGAGTCGCACTCGATGTGGTACGAACTGAAGGTGGCGAGTGAATGGCTCATCAACATGCCATGTATTGTACCACGCGCTAATTTCTCCTCGGCCTATATGCCAATGTGTGACCCAAGCAATCTAAAGCCAGTGGCGTTGCCACGTCTGCCATCTCTGAGGGCCATGGATATCTATCTCTCGACGGGCCCACTCACCATATTTGGCGAAAATGAGACTTCCCAATGGGGAGAGTGTGGTACGCATACACCATACGAGCTTCTTTTGAAGCATGTACTGGATGTTCGGGAGGCGTCTGATCCCTAGACCCCCTCATCTATCGGCCGACATGCTTTCTCCCAAGAAACCCAATGATGACTACTCTCTCCCTTGAGGTGTCCAGACCATAAGAAACGTGTGCATAGTCGTTCCACTGAGCGGAGAACTATAAGAGATAGTGAGTGGACTACGAGGATGTGGAGTGGGATACTCATGAGGACATGCCAAATAAGTGGGATACATCCTCGAGAGGATACGAAATAAAGCTCTATCTAAGTTTTCCTAATAAGGCATCAAAGTAATGATCGTGATAGGGGCCTAGAATGATAGGGCATCCAAGATAATAGAACGGGAGGCGTCCTCGTGAGTATCATGTATAATGCTGGAGTATCTCAGAGCGCTTTATAGTGGTGGAAGGGCCAACTATGAAGCTACTCTTTGAGGCATTGACGAGCTGGCCCGAAGCTTGCTCATATGCTCCAAGGACACTCATAAATTCCTTAGTGGATTTTTTAGATCCACTGAGGAAGAGTATGGCATCATCAGCGAATAGTGAGTGGGAGAGAATCAGGCAACCCCTCTTTGTAAAGTATGGTTGGATGAGGCCTTGGTCGATCGTACGTGTGAGTGATCAACTGAAGACCTCCTCCATCAATATAAAGATGTGAGTGACAGGGCAAGCTCATGAAGCAGCGTGATATTGTCATGGATCTGTCAAACTTAACAAAGCCACACTGTTCTGGCGAGATAGGTCTATCAAGGAAGTGCCCAAGTCGGTTTGTAGGATCTTGGATGCAACTTTGTAGCATACATTACAAAGACTAATGGGGCGAAAATCTCGGAAGGAATTTGGAGTGTCCACTTTTGGAATGAGTGCTAGAAAAGTGGATTTCCAACTTTGTGCGAAGACTTTGCGCATGAACACCTCCTTGATAGCTAGCACGAAGTCAGTGCATACGATATCCCAGCACGCAGTATAAAATTCTGCGGTGAATCCATCCGGTCATGATGCTTTGTTTCAACCCAAGGAAAAAACTACCTCCTTGATCTCCGTTCGAGTGTGAAATGGCCGTGAGGAGGGCGCTTTCATGGTCAGTCACCAATGAGGGATAGAGGCGAGAAGGTCCTCACACACAATAGTTGGTTGTGAGGAGAGGAGCGAATGATATATCGCCACTCCTTTGTCTGCTAGCTGGGCGGGGTCCTGATGATACGTCTCTAGTAGGGTCGTATAGTTAGGGCGGGCTCTATGACGGATCGAGGCATGAAAGAGACGTGTATTTCTATAACCTTCTCGTAACCATTGGACACATGACTTCTGGAGATAGAAAATCTCCTAATGTCGCATAGCGTCCTCAAGCTGCTCTTTAAGCATAAGCTGACGCTCTCCCATGTCATCGATCCAACCCTCTTGTAGTTGGTGGTCGACAACAACTAGTTCCTTCTTAAGTTCTTGGACCGGTGTGTGGACGACTCCAAAAACAAGTCGATTCCACCATTTTAAGTGGAGCTTGAGATTCTTCAGTTTATAACTCAAGTTCTCCATAGGGGATGTGGAAATCGATCCATGCCAATGGCTTCGTATATAGCTATAGAAGTCACTATGCTCTAACCACATGGTTTGGAATCAAAATGGGGGACGACGGACCCGATGACTCGAGTCTGGGAGAAGGAGGATTGGCGTATGATCCGACTAATATCTCGGGAGGATCTCTATCACGATGGTGCAATACATCAATGCGGTACTATTGGTAAAACAGTGATCAAGCCGTTCATACATACGCACATCCGCTTGACGTTCATTAGACCAGGTCCACTTCTCCCCTATGGTAGGTGGCTCCACTAGTGAACCCTCATGGATAAAGTAGTTAAATGTTTGCATATAGCCTGTCCTAGGTGGGCGGCCCCCCTGGCGCTTGGGAGGGAACCTCCTAATTTTAATCAGAACAAAGAAAGCTTGCTTGAAACTATGTTAGGTGGGGGGGAGAGGAAAGCCTGACGTCACGTATGCTGTTGAAATCTCCAGCTATAAACCAAGGGAGATCAACTAGGTGTGAGCGAGAATGGATATGTTGGGCGAGTTCCTCCTAGAGAGCCTCCCGCTCTAGGTGTCTATGCGAGGCGTAAACGATAGTAAGTGAGTAGGCCTGTGGGGGTATAGTACATCAAAGGTAACATACTGTGTCCCTATCGCCAAGAGTACGACCAAATAATCTCACTTCCAAAAAAGCTAGAGCTTATTCAACGAATGACAATAAACATGATCCATTCCAAGTTTCCTCGCAATGGAGTAGGAATGATCCAACGTAGTCATCGGTTCGTTGAGCCCAACTATCCCTAGGTTATGCTTATTGAAGAGGGAAAGGAGATGTGTCTGAGTTAGAGTGTTGCGGATCCCTCTACAATTCCAAATAAGACTTGAAATTATAAATCTATCGGCTCGCATGATGCACCCGAGATCGGGTGTTGTAGATACGACATGTATGCAAAGTATCCGAATGATGACCTAGAGAGGGGGGGTGTCCAAGTCCGACTCCTTAGGAGATGGAGGCATTATCATCCTCCTCATTTGTGGAAACGTGACCTCTAGTATCTCCACAGGTATCCTCTGAACTGGGTAGCGAGGCTTGATGGTTAGTCAAGTAGTCCTCCCACTCGAAAGGTATATCTGATGGATGGAGGTCGGGTGATGGGGGACCATCGCGTCGACGCCGACACCGCCACTGGATGCGTTCAACTTCTTCGAGCTGCTCGTGCCGACGTACGCTGTTTGATCATGACGTCCTCGGGCGACCATGGCTGTTTGATCACGACATCCAGCTATCGGGGCGAGCGAACACCTGTTCATTCATGTATGGGGGTCGGGGCCTCATTTCGTACCCCTCGACCCGCACCCACATCCCACCTTCAACACCCACATCTGGACAGGACCACTCACAGCCCACACCTATCATCACCAATGGGTATATCTTTAGGCGAGACTTAGAGCCTGTAGAAGATACCCTACCCATTTGTTTTGCGCTCGCCATTTCACTATCCACGGCATCGGAAGAGAAGGAGCCGAAGGACCCAGAGGTATCTCAGCTAGTAGAAGAATTTGCAGACATTTTTCCCGCTGAGCTCCCTTGTGAGCTTCCTCCACTGAGGAATATCCAGCATGCCATAGACTTAGTTCCGGGAGCATCTCTCCCGAACCTACCTCACTAGCGGATGGACCTGGTCAAGTATGAGGAGCTGCACGGACAAGTGAAAGACCTACTCTCCAAGGGATTGATCAGGGAGAGCCTTAGTCCGTGCGCCGTACCAGCCTTACTCGTGCCCAAGAAAGACGGGACTTGGCGCATGTGCTGTGATTCTAGAGCCATTAACAAAATCACAGTGAAGTATCATTTTCGGATCCCTAGAGTGCAGGATCTGTTCGACGAGATGGTCGGAGCCACTATCTTTTCAAAGATAGATTTACGGAGTTGCTATCATCAGGTTAGGATCCGACCAGGAGATGAATGGAAGACTGCATTCAAGATCAAGGATGGACTGCGTTCGGGCTTTCGAATGCCCCGAGTACTTTTCAGTGACTAATGAATGAAGTACTCTGCCCGTTTATAGGGAAGTTCGTTGTAGTGTATTTTGATGACATCTTGGTTTATATCGCCACGAGGGACGAGCACCTCCAGCATCTGCGACAAGTATGCACTACCCTACGTCATGAGAAGTTGTACGCTCACCCGAAGAAATGCAGTGATGCAAGACCACGTCCGAGACGAAGTCTTGCATCACCGAGGGTTCATACTCGGTGTCGAAGATACGTCGGTGCATGATGAACGCTCGGGATTCGTGGGGTCCTGTAGAGGTGAGCTACGATGAAATGTTCCGGGAAGGGGTGTAGTACGTGGAGCTGCTGACGAACAAGAGAGGCCGTTGACCGGGCCGATGGGGTCGCCCGGAGATGGGTAGGGGACCTTCCAACCCTCGTCTAGACAGACGAGGTTGCTACGGCGCCGAACGGGAGTCTCCCGCCGGAGGTTGCCCGCACGCGACGGGCGAACTGACTCGTACAAGAACCGGGTGAGACACTCAATAAGACGTGCATTTTCACTCGCCTGTCTCACTCACCTATGTCTAACCCGAGCGTGGAGGAGGCAAACGAAGCGTACTGAAGCAAATAAGAGACGAGATCGGGGCAGCGTACCTTATCGTCGACACGGTCCTCATCTAGGCGACTCACAAAGAGTTCAGAGGACACCGCTGGCTGATGGGGTGACCAGGAGGTTGGGCGGGTATGATGGCGAGGGCTGCGCGAGCTAGCGCAACGGTTGGAACGACGGCGGTAGGCGCGGCGCACTAAGGGCCAAGGCACGACGCGTGGAGGCGCGTTAGTGCGCGGCCAGTGCAGGCGGCCAGGGGCCGGGGTGCTGGTGTTGGCTTGCCAGTCTGACGACAGCCGCGCGGCGTCAGGCGGCTAAAAGCAGCTCCACAAGGTCTGGACACACCGTGGTCATCGTACAGATCCGTGTGGAGCTGCCTGGCCCAGCGAGACGTGGGGCGAGGGTGGTGCAATGCAGGGCAACTGACGTCGGCCCGGGGAAGACGAGACATTCAGCTCCCACGTAGATGGCCAAGCGGCTAGGGACGGTGAAGGGGGGGACTGAGCGGACTCGCTAGAGGGAGGTCGGCACGGTTGGCGGGGCGTGGTGCTAAGCACCTCTGCTCGACCAGATGGTGACGGGAGAAGGTCTGTTCCCAGCAGTGCAGTCATGCTCGGGAGCACGGATCGGACGGCTAGGTGATTGGCAACGAATTACACCGTCCGAGATCGTGTCGGGCGATTCCCTGGGTCTCGGTGGGAGACAAGGAAGGTTCCAGGCGAAAGGGAAGGAGACGCTGGAGTTTAGTACGTCTTGGGCACAGCTCCTTCGTCGGGTAACGCTGGCAGAGGTTGCTGGCGGCTCCGTCAACACGGGCGCACGCTAGCGGCTAGGCAACACGCCGTGACGTGGAAGCAGGTGTGGCCGCGCAAGTGCGCGAGCGGCAGGCGCGCCCGGCAGGGTGCGCGAGGGGCAACCGTGGGAAGGACGCTGAGGTTCCGGGCCGGTGAACTTCCTCTTCTTCTTCACCCGGTTGCCCTCCGATGCTCCTTCCAGTCCTTCTGGCACCTCTTCTTCAAGCTTCTTCTTTCCTGGTCGTAACCCTAACTTTTCATGAGCGAGCATTCATCTCTTTCAGAACCCAACGAGGGGGAAAAATTCTTTCATAAAAAAAACAACATCTAAAACTTTAGGGCAACCCTACATCCCTTCTATAGGTGGGGGAAGGTGGGTTGGCCCATTAAGCTCAAAACACAGGATAAATAAGAGATTTTAAAGCAAATAAACCTAGGACTTCTAGGAGATGAAAATGACTAGGTGAAAACCAAGGAGCGATAGCAGGGGGAGGGAAGATACTTATAAAATGAACCTCCCTCCTTACACGCGACCTTACGGTTAAACAAAACGATGAACGACGATGACTCAAAGCAAAACGGCGAATAAAGCAAAGACGTAAAGATAATGATACGATGTCCCTTACCCGGAATACTTGAATCCGGGTGTGCGTACCGACGCCTTGGCTTGCCGGGCGAGCTGAACGCGGACGACCGGCGCTCTCGAGGGCCGCGATGACGTCTCTGAAGACGTATCCGGTGCTGGAGCAAGTGCTATCGGGGACGACGGTGATGACTCCGACGACATGTCCGGGGCTGCGCCATCATGCAGTTTCTTCGTATCTGAGGTCTCCTTTTTGGGGTTCATACTATCATCTAGAGGAGTCGCTGCTGACCCCGCCAAAGTGGAGGCGATCACCACTTTCCCGAAATTGAAGAACGTGCACGACGTTCGCAGCTTTATTGGACTCGCTACCTTTTATAGGAGGTTTGTACCAGGCTTTAGTGGTGTGACTGCAACCCTCACGGACCTCCTCGAGAAGGAGCAATTCGAATGGACGCCTTCAGCGGATCACGCGTTCGAGCTAGTGAAGAAGCTCATGACGGAGGCGCCGGTGCTAAAACTACCCAACTTCTCCAAGGTCTTCGAGGTGTCATGAGACGCCTCTGGTGTCGGGATAGGGGGAGTCCTTAGTCAAGAAGGACACCCCATCGAGTACTTTAGTGAGAAGCTCAACGATACGCGTATGAGGTACGACAACTATGATAGGGAATTCTACGCCCTAGTGCAGTCTTTACACCATTGGCGTCACTACCTCCTCTCGAAGGAGTTCGTCCTCTTGTCTGACCACAGCACATTACGTCACCTACACGATCAGCGCAAGGTCAGTGATCGGCATGCGTATTGGATAGCATATCTACAGGACTTAACATTTGTCGTTCGACACAAGAAGGGCAAGGATAATGTAGTAGCCGATGCCCTAAGTAGACGACCTTTGATCTTGAACGTGATGAAGTCTCAAGTCCTCGGATTTGAGCAGCTACGCGACGACTACGTTGACTGTCCCGACTTTGGGAAAATCTTCGCGCAGGTCCGCGACGCCATAATCCCGAAATCACGGGATTACTACATCGACGATGGGTACCTATTCCACGGCAAGCGGCTTTGTATACCCCTGTCATCCGTACGCGATTTCTTAATATGGGAGATGCACGCCGACGGGTTGAGTGGACACTTCAGAGTCAACAAGACGATTCACGAAGTGGAGCATCAGTTCTTCTGGCCGTCCCTGAAGCGAGATGGGGGAAAGATCATTTCCCAATGTTCGACATGCACGAGGGCCAAGCTGACCAAGCAGAACATGGGACTCTACACACCATTACCCATTCCCGACAAGCCATGGGAGGACATTAGTATTGACTTTGTCTTAGGATTACCTAAGACCCTTAGGAACCATGATTCCGTCATGGTTGTAGTTGACCGTTTCTCGAAGATGGCACATTTTTTGCCATGCTCAAAAACATCCAACGCCTCTCGAGTCGGCCCACTCTTCTTTGATAACATAGTTAGGTTACACGGCTTACCCAAGACCATCGTCTCCGACCGAGACGTTAAGTTTACTAGCTACTTTTGGAAGACACTTTGGGTTCTCATGGGAACCCAACTGAAATTTTCCACTGTGTACCATCCTCAGACGGATGGTCAAACAGAGGTTACCAACCGTAGTCTGGGTAACCAACTTAGATTGCTAGTGGGTGAGAACCACAAGACGTGGGATCAAGTCTTACCCTGCGCCGAATTTGCTTTCAATCACTCGACGAACCGCACGACTAGAAAGGCTCCATTTGAAATAGTTTACGGTCAACTTCCGAGAAAACCCATCCACCTCATTCCCCTAGACGCACGTAGTAAAATTTCTAATGAAGCATATGACTTTGCAAATGAACTTAGGAACATGCATGAGCATATCCATTCACGCATAGCATCTCTCAATGAGCAATATAAGGCTGTCGCCGACAAGGGACGACGGTCCAGTATTTTTTCAGAGGGTGAGTTAGTGATGGTTAGATTGAGGCCTGAGAGACACTCTCCAGGGGTCGCTACGAAGCTGCATGCTCGTAGTGCCGGGCCTTTCCGAGTAGCCCAACGAATCAACGACAATGCATATGTCGTGAGTATTCCTCCTAGTTGGGGAATTAGTTCAACCTTCAACGTCAGTGATTTGATCCGATATCATCCCTTGCCACCCACCGAAGAGCCTCACAGCCACTCAAAAATTAATAGTAAAGAGAGTGAGAGTACACACATTCCCTTTCCACTACCTACCCTTATGCGGCAAGAAAAGATAGAAACGGTACTGCAGGAAGTAATTAACGCTGTAGGGGATCGAGTGGAACGCACATTCCTGGTACATTGGCAGGGGTGACCGTCATCGAACGATACATGGATTACCGAAGAACACCTCCGACGACAACGACCAGATTTGATCCAGCCCATCGACGACATCGTGGATTTTTGCTCGTCGGAGCCGAGCTCTTCCCACCCCGGGAGGATGATGGGGGACCATCGCGTCGACGCCGACACCGCCACTGGACGAGTTCGACCTCTTCGAGCTGCTCGTGTCGACGTACGCGACCCGGGGTTCAAGTATTCGACGTGATATCCCGTAAGTTTCTTTATCATTTGCTTAATTGTAATAAACAATCGGATCGGGCCGTTGTGTTGGGCCTCGTCCGTTCTTTACATCTTGTTTTGTTCTGAATTATGTGTAGAGAGGAGGACCACGTCATGCGACGGATCCCTCCTCTAGGTCAGGCCTATTGGCACCCTTCCTCCCTATATAAGGGGAAGGCATGCCCAAGGGCAAGATAGAGCCTTTTGAGAAAAGAACATCTTGCTTGTTTCTTTTTTATTTTATTTTGAAAATTAGAAAGTTTCTCTTCCATTGTTCCCGCACCCGGAGGCCGTTCACCTTCCCACCCCTAGCAGAATCCAGATCTGAGCTTGTAGCACCGCCATAAGCGACCGCCGCCGCTGAAGATTGAGTGCCGGTCCGAACGAGCTCCCGTGGGGAAACAACAGGCCGCCATCACCAAGTCGAGCCCCGCCCCATCGACCACAACTCGACGCTCCTCACGGCCGGATCTGGCCGGGTAACGTCGCCGCCCTCCTGCCAGTACACCCGCGTGGGTACGTCCGCTCCCGTAACCCGCGACGTCGAACCTTCCCACCACCATTAGGCAGGCCTTGTAGATCAAGTTTCTCCACCGTCGGGCGGAGTATTTGCGTGAGACTCCTCAAACGGCAATCTGCCTTGTGCTCTCCGCACCCCGCTTGGTCGGGCGTCGTCGTCAACCTCTGACCGCACGCTCCATCGCACGGGAATCCGCCGCTCCCAGTTCCCACGACGTCGGTCTTCTAGTCAGTCCCGGGGAGGTGGTATTCATCGACCGTCCACCTTCGGAAGGTCCACTCACGCGGTCAATCACCCACTGCGCAGTCAGCGCGGTACGCCCGGGGACCTCATCGCCGTGTGCCTCGACCCGGATTCAGCCGATTCTGGCCTCTCTAGTGGGCGAGTTCCAACTACCCGCCACCGGACAGACCAGCATCAGCACCTACGCCCCTTAGACATATTAATCGGACATTCTGGAGCATTGGTCGAACTGAACAAAGGACGCGTCTTAACCAGGTTCTTTCTTGATTCCCTTCTTTACCAGTATTATTACTTTCTTCAGTACCGTCGTCCCCTATCGTATTCCTCTGCCGTTTGTTATCGTTAAGCTCGGATAGGATAGCCACTTCTGTTGAGAGATAGGATTTCTTTGCGATTGACGAACCGTTCACTACCTTGTGGGAAGAACTCCGCCGGTCCGTAGAACGCCCCACTCGTCGTGCTCGCTCGTGTAGGTTCGCGGGTCACTTGGAGTCGACCCAGACCTGTTCCTCCTCTCTAAGATTTACTGTACCCCTCGCCCCACCGTCGGACCGTCCTTTGCTCTTGAGAATTTTAAACGCGCATTCATTGTCGCAATTGAACACGCATCGTGCATAGTTGTGACGTAATACAAGCCATCGATCCCGGGCATTGTCGTATTACATCATCGGGTAAGACGGTAAGTATATCAGGTGGGGGGGGGGGGGAGTGTGGCTAGGATGGGGCGGTAGGCTAGGGATGGGGATGGGTGGCCGGCAAGGTGGAGAGGGTGAGCGAGGATGAGGGGTGGGTGGAATCAGGGGAGATGAGCGGGGTGGGGGGAGCGAGGTGGAGGGGATTGAGGGGGAGGTGAGCGAGACGAAGATGGAGGGGGAGGTGAGCGGGGATGATGGGAAAGGTGCTAGGGTGGGAATGGGTGTGAGGGGACGATGATGGGACGGCGAGGAAGGTTGAGGAGCGTGGATCAAGGATGAAGGACGAGGGGATGGTATAATGAAGCAGATATGTGCAACCTCTGTGCAATGTCCATCGTGTCTCCCTAGCACGTCTAATAAGCCAAAGGTATTTGAAGTAAGGGGGGCCCTTATCACCTTATCTTTGCCTAATCGAGTTCTAGTGGTAGAGGCCTCTAGGGTTAGGGTTGGAGGTCGCTTATTAGCAACTTTCTTCACCAACTATGATGTAGGCGGGCCAGGCTTGACTGGGACCGACTTAGCTAATAGGGGGACCTGTGAGGGCGGAACACTAGGCTCTCCCTGTGATACAAGGGTATGACGGGCGGTCTGGGGTGGCCTCTGGATAGTGGGCCTTGCCACTAGTATATAATCATTATATGGCAAAGGGGGAAGGTACTCCTCCATGGGAGTTGCGGTGGTCTGTGACGCCTTTTGGTGGCACGTATGAAGGGTATGGCGACGGAGGGTACAGTGTGTACAGAACTGTGGGAGGTTCTCATAAACGATCGGCTGACGGATCAACTCGTCTCCATTTTGAATGAGTATCATGCGGTGAATGGACTCAAGGAGATCTATCTCGACACATACCCGTGCATATCCTGGGCGATTAAACAAATGTACGTCTTTATCAAGACGTATAAATGTTCCAACTAAACCAGCTAGAGATTCAAGAGCAGCGAGTGTGACGAGATGTGGCTGTAGCCCTGGGAAGCCTATCCATACCGGCACGGAGTGAGGCCAGTGCTCTCGGGTGGTACTCGTCTGTTCAGCTATCCAGCGATATGTGTGCATGGTGGAGGCATTGATCGTCCATGTAGTTTGACTCCAGGCCTTCCTAAAGTCGGCTTCCAATTGGAAGCGAATGAAGATACTTCGATGGTTGCGTAAAAATAACCACCGAGCCGAGCAAATTCCCCGACGCTAAGTATGCCCTCGTAATATCATCAACGAGTGGGCATTTCATAGGGAATCTCCCCATCAATTTGTATGCGAATGGTGCTGCCATCCTCGAGACATCCTCTTTGGAGAAGGTTACTACACGCATTCCTTCTGAATCAGTGTACCCTGTTTGGGGGTCAAGTCATCATAATGAGGGGGAAGTGCGAGCTTGGGGAGCGGAGGTGTAGTAGTCGTGTGTGTAGCGCCCATGTGCGTAGTTCCCGCCACTCTCGCCACCCATGTTGTCTGTGGTACTCGTTGAGCTAGTTGTTCCTCAGGCGCCAATCCTTTCATATGTGATGCATTGTGATCCTCTACACTATGTGCCGAGTCACTGATGGAGTTGGTAGAGTGAGGTTCCCTTGGATTGTTACGTTTGCCTCTCTCTACGTTTAGCGTGTCAACCTGTATGGCCTGGTCAAGGTTGACCAAGTCAACTAGTTCAATTTGAGCAAGGTTGGCCGACTCGACTCGAACTGGGTTCACTGAGTCAACCAAGTCAACGTGTGTAGTGTGAGCCAGAGTGACCATCCGAATCAGTTCTAAATTGTCTTGAATGACCGAGTGGTCAATCTGCAAAGTGTTGACCGAGCTGTCAACTTGAGCAGGGTTGACCAAGTCAATTCGGTCAACCCTATCAGTGTTGACCATGCGGTCAATGTGGGCATGGTTGACTTAGTCAACCTAATCAACTCGATCTATATTGCCCGAGGCAACCTGGTTGACTTGTACAAGATTGACCGATTTGACTCGGTCTGTGTTGACCGATTGGTCAATCTGCAATGGGTTGACCAAGTCAATTCGGTCAACTCTGTCAATATTGACTATTTGGTGAATCTGGGCAGGGTTGACCCACTCAGCGGAGACAGCCAGGTCGAGTGGGTCAAGATTGACTGCGTCAACCGGGTCGGTTCGGTCAAGGGGGACCAAGTCGACTCGGTGATTGTCAACCCGGTCGACTCTTTCTGTAACCACCGAGTCAAACTGTTCGACTCGGCAGTTTGTCACCCGATCGACTCGGTCGGAGAAGGCCGAGTCGATCAGATCGACTTGGCCAATAACATCCGGATCGGCGTGTGGTGAGTCATCCGAGTCGACGGAGTCAAATAATGCCACGTCAGCCACCGAGGCGGGCCGGTGTGGAGCTGGTGATGTGGGATGATATGGGTTGTCGATTGGATAATCAGATGGGGATCTAACGGCGGCGTTGTTGAAAGGTCAACAAAAGCGGGTGGTGAGGGCGTGGAATAGTCAATAAAAATGGGCACTAAGGGCGTGAAATGGTCAAACAAATCGGGCGACGGAGGTAAGCTCATCGGCAATGGCTCATTTTATTGAATTTTACCAGGGTCCACAAGAGGTCAATCATCTGGGCCGTCGACGGCACGACACGTGTTGTCACCGACGGTTCAAATAGACGGACAAACACCGCCCATAGTGATGATTGCATGCTGTGGCGCAATATCTAATTTTTTTTGGGTTGTTTTGAAATTTTGGTTATTTTTTTATTTAATTTTTTAATAGACGTTAGATCCATCCAGGCTGTCAGCTTCGACAGCCTGGATGGATCTCGTGTCCAGTGCACCCATATCTAACGTGGCGAGCACATCAGATGTAGGGTGTTGCTGTCATCGCCAACTTGCCTTGGTGGGCAGGCTGGTTGTTTGATGTGTTTGACACATCAAACGGCCTGCTAGCCTCCTCTAATGACTCAACGGCCCGCATGGGTTGCACGAATTGACTTTTTCCTTTTATTTTTTTGGCAAGGACGTCTAAAACAACAAAAATAAAGCACGTAAAAGATAAATAAATGAAAAATAGATTTAACCATGATGTTCTATTCCCCAAGATGACCAATCCAAGTCAACATTTGATGAGATTTGGATTTGTATAGCGCCCAAATTATGGAAAATAAATATTGATAATGAAAACTTATTTCTGATCTTCAAATGCTTATAAAAACAGCTATACCGATCCAATTTGAGCAAATTTTGAGTTGATCCCAGTAGATTTCAACCTTGCAAATGCAATGAGACAAATTTCAGATCATTTAGAGATCGGATGCACACGTTATGAGCTTATTGCCGATTTCAGAGGAGAGAGAAGCTCTCCATGGGGGGAGAGAAAAAATTGGAGCAAAAGGGGGTTTTGGGGTTTAAGGGTTAGAATTTTAGGGTTAGGGTTTTAGGGTTAGGGTTTTTGGGATAGAACTGGGGTTACGGTTAGGGTTAGGGTTTTTGGGTTAGGGTTTAGGGTGAGGATTTTAGCACTAGGGTAAGGGTTAGGGTGAGAGTTTTAGGGTTCTTTTTTTTTTTGAATTTTTTATTGGCAAAAAACACGGTGCCGGGTACGGCCAACCCTGGGGTTGTGCCCGTAGACCGATCCATCTGTGCCCTGGGCGCCACCTAGGGGGATTTTATTTAGAATGTGGAGTCTTTGTCAATGTTTATAGGCGTGGAGTGAGTATAAATATCCCAATTACACTCGGATCCCACTTGTCCACGCCCATGTTGAGAAAAAGAAAAGATACATAAATGATACCTTGCAGGCGCTCGAGGAAGTGTGCACGTCATCGTCCCACTAGAGCCGGTCTGCGATGACGATGTTGTTCGGGAGATGTCCTCGCCTCCATCAAGTGGGATCGATGAAGGGCGTGGTGAGGGCACTAGTCGGTGGGGAGCGCACTCCACCCCTCTTGCTCCAGCGTTCCACGCAATCCTCCAATCCCCCGGGCTTTGCAGAGGGTTGGCATGCCATGACGATCGACGCGATAACAATATCTAGTTGTCAGAGGGAGCGCCTACCAAGAAAGAAAGATGGAGGAGGGGGTTCGTGGATGTACCCCATGGTTGGCGAGTGTATCTGCTATCTGGTTGCCCTCCCATAGCTGATGGAGAAAGCATCTTGTACGAGGACGGCACCGCATGATGTCCTGCCATACTTGGTGTAGTCGCCATTGGGAGCATGTACCTAGACACATCATATCAACTAATATCTGTGAGTCCGATTCCACGACGATATTGTGAAGGTTCCGTTCCTCACAATGGAGTAGACCATCACGGATCGCCATAGTCTTGGCTACTATATTAGTCTGTATGTCGTAGAAATAAGAAAAAGCAAAGAGTATACTCCCCGTATGGTCCCAGAGGATACCTCCTCCCCTTGCTGGTTCCGGGTTCCCTTTGGCCGCACCATCCACATTCGATTTGAGGATGCCTATTGGCGGTGGGAGCCAATAAACCACTCGATACCGAATGCGGATGGGGGCGGGTGTCACCTGAATGCCCACGGAGCAGAGGAGGTCACAGGCGAGTGTGGATTTGCTGGCTATAGGGGGAATTAGATGGTGGATGCGCCTTAGCCACAGCTGAACTCGACGCATGATATCCACGACGCGCATGGGCGTACCTGCAAAACGAGAAGAATTTCGCCCTTTCCATATCTCCCATAGTAGATAAGCTATGGTGATGTGTAGGATGGGGCTCCGTGTAGAGCGTGTTGGCGAGATAAGAAACTTGCCAAAACACTTAGACGGGGTCAGTGGACGACAACGGTCGGTGATGAGGCGCCAGCATGCAAGTGCTGTCTCACTCTAGAAGAAAAGGTGGTCCATGGTCTCATTGTGTGGAGCTGTGGGACAACAGTGACAGCGGGAACCAAGAGAGTAACCTCTACGAGTGACGCGATCATCAGTCGGTACACCGCGATGCAAGAGTGTCCAGAGGAAAAAGGATACTCGAGGAAGGATCGCCGGATGCCAGATGCGGCGACCCTAGTGCTGGATGGGGGATTTCTCCCGAAAATGCTCCCATGAGGATTTGCACGAGTATTTGCCTTTGGGTGTGAGCGTCCAAATGGCAAAGTCGGGAGTGGACCCGAGTGAGGTTCTCTAGACCTCACGTAACGTATCTGGAGGGAGGCCATGCTCTTGTAGTAGGTGTTGGGTGCTACCCCTAAGCAGTTGTGCCACTGTTAGGAGCACCTCATGTGGGACAAACTGTGGATGGCGCACGAGTGGTTCGTCAACATGCCAGGTATCAAACAAGGCGCTAATCTCACCTCGGCCAATGTGCCAGCGGGTGACTTGGGCCAGCTGAAGCCAGTGGTGCTGCCACTTCCACCATCGCCGAGGACACCGAATGTCAACCTCACGATGGGCCCACTCGCCATACTTGGCGTAAATGAAGCAACCCAATAATGAGTATGTGGTGCGCAATCGCCATACGAGCTTCTTTTGGAGCATGTCTTGGATGTCCGTGAGGCATCTGATCCCTAGACCCCCCTCGTCTGTCGGCCGACATGCTTTCTCCCAAGAAACCCAATGGTGATGGTACTCTCCCTCGAGGTGACATGAGCATAAAAAATGTGTGCATAGCCGTTCCACTCAGCAGATGACCGTAGAAGACAATGAATGAACCGCGAGGGTGTGCAATGGGATACTCATGAGGATGTGTCGAATAAGTTGGATACGCCCACCAGGTGAAAGGAAATGGAGTTTCCATCCCTCTAGTTTCTTTTGGAGTTTACCCAACAAGGTATCAAAGTAATGATGCCTCGCGGGTCCCAAAAACATAGGGCATCCAAGATATTCAAAAGGAAGACATCCTCGTGACTATCAAGCGTAGTGTTGAATCATCTGAGTGCGCATTATAGTAGTGGAGGGACCAACTATAAAGCTACTCTTCGAGGCGTTTACAAGCTGGCCCGAAGCTTGCTCGTATGCCGTGAGGACACTCATAAGTTCCTTAATGGTTTTTTTAGATCCATTGAGGAAGAGGATAGCATCGTCTGCAAATAAAGAATGTGAGAGGATCGGGCATCTCCTTTTCGTAAAGTACAGTTGGATGCGGCCGTGATCGATCGCACGGGTGAGCGATCGACTAAAGACCTTTCCATCAATACAAAAGGGTAGGCGAGATAGGATCGCCTTGCCGGAGACCTCTCGTGGCCGTGAAGAATCCAATGGAGTTTCCATCCATCAAAAGAGAGAAGTGATTCTCTCTTATGCAAGCATCGACAAGATCGATGAACTTAGTGTTGAAACCAAAGCGGCGCAACACAAGGGTGAGGAAATTCCACTCGACTCGATCAAAGGCCTTCTCCATATCCAGTTTGTAGATAACATTTGAGACCAGAATATGAGCGTCCATGGACTAGGCTAGCTCATGCACGATCATGATGTTGTCATGGATCTGTCGACCCTTGACAAAACCACATTGCTTAGGCGAGATGAGTCGCTCAAGGAGGTTCCCTAGTCTGCTAGTAATGATTTTGGATGCAACTTTGTAGCATACATTACAAAGACTAATGGGCGAAAGTCTCGGAAGGTAGTTGGAAGAGCCACTTTTGGTATGAGTGCCAAAAAAGTAGATTTCCAACTACGAGGGAAGACTTTATGCGTAAACACTTCCTTGATAGCGAGCACCAAATCGGTGCCTACGATGTCCCAACACGCCATATAGAATTCGGCTGAGAATCCATCCAGTTTGGGGGCTTTGTTCCTAGCCAAGGAAAAGTTGACCTCTTTGATCTCTGCTCGAGTGGGTAGGGCTGTGAGGAGGGCGCTGTCCTGATCGGTCACCAAGTGAGGGATAGAAGCGAGAAGGTCCTCACTCACCACAATTGGTTGTGAGGATAGGAGCGAGTGGTAAAACGCCACTCATGCGTCTGCCAGCTGGGCGGGTTCTAGATTATACGTCTCTAGTAGAGTCGTATAATTGGGCCTAGCTATGTGATGGATCGAGGCGTGGAAGAAACGTGTGTTTCTATCACCTTTGCGGAGCCATTGAATACACAATTTCTGGACGTAGAAAATCTCCTGGCGCCGCATAGCGGCCTCAAGCTGGTCCTTAAGTCGAGTGTGGCGCTCTCCCATGTCGCCCGTCATGACATCCTGCAATTGTCGGTTAACGATAGCTAGTCCCATCTTGAGTGCTTTGACTAGCGCTTGGACGTCTCCAAAGATATGTCGATTCCACCACTTCAGGTGGAGTTTGAGATTCCTCAGGCGATAGCTGAAGTTCTCCATAGGTGATGTCGAGATCGTTCCATGCCAATGGCTGTGTACAAAACGATGAAAGTCGTTATGCTCTAACCACATGGCTTGGAAGTGAAATGGTGTGCGGCGAACTCGATTACTCGAGTCCAGGAGAAGGAGGATCGGTGAGTGATCTGAATAATATCGCGAGAAGAGCTCAATCATGATGGTGCACTGCATCAGCGCCGCGCTATTGGTGAAACAACGATCGATCCGTTGGTACATACGCGCATCGGCTTGATGCTGATTACACACAAGTCCACTTCTCTCTGATAGTAGGAGGCTCCACAAGTTATGTCTGGTGGATAAAATCGTTGAACGCTTGCATAGAACTTGGCCGAGGTAGGCACCCTCCTTGGCGTTCGCTGACTGCCCGTATGCAGTTGAAATCCCCAGCTAGAAACCAAGGGAGGTCAACAAGCTGTGAGTAAGAGTGAATGTGTAAGGCGAGTTCCCCCCAGAAGGCCTCCCGCACTAAGTGTCTATGTGAGGCATAGACAATAGTAAGCCTATAGGGCTTTTGGGAGGACGGTACGTCGAAAGTGGCGTACTGGGTCCCCTCAGCTAGTAGTTCCAACGAATAGTCCCGCTTCCAAAAGAGCCAGAGCTTATTCGAGGGATGACAGTAAACCTGATCCATTCCGAGTTTCCCCGACTCAATCCGATGTACTCATGGAATGGGAGCAATCCAATGTACTCATTGGCTCAATAAGTCCAACTATTCCTAAGTTGTACTTATTGACTAGGGAGAGGAGATTTGATTGGGTTAGAGGGTTGCCAATCCCTCTACAATTCCAAACAAGGCTTGGAATCATAAAACTATTGTCTTGTGTGGCGCACCCTAGATCGGGTGTTATACATGGGATGTGTATGCGGTGTATCTGAGTGATGACCCGGAAGTGGGGAAATGTCCATGTCTGACTCCTCAAAGAGGGAGGCGGCATCATCCTCCTCACCTGGGGGGGCGTGGCCGCCAGTATCTCCATAGGTGTCCTTTGAACAAGGGAGTAGGGCTTTAGTGTTAGTCAAGCAATCCTCCCTCTCAAAAGGTATATATGATGGGTGGAGATCGGGCAAAGAGGTGAGTATATCCGGTGGAGGGGGGGTGCGGCTAGGGATGCTAGTGGCTGGTGAGCTGGGTGGAGGGAAGTGGGACGGAGGGGGGCTAGGGATGCTAGTGGCTGGTGAGCTGGGTGCAGGGAAGTGGGATGGAGGGGGAGGGGAGCAAGGGGAGGGAGGAGGTGGGATGGAGCTAGGGGGTAGGGATGATGGAGATGAAGGTCGGTGGGAGGGTGTAAAGTGGGTGGTGGAGGTAGGCAAGGATGGTGGGGTAGGGGCTAAAAGGGGGGTAGTAGTGAGAGGGTGGCGGGATGATAGACTATGAGAGGGCGATGTGGGTCCAGGTGCTAGGGAGGAACGCGAAGATGAAGGACGGAGGGATGGTATAGTGGAGTGGATATGCTCGACCTCTGTGCACTCTCCCTCTTGTCTCCCTAGTACATCTAGTACGACAAAGGTGTTTGAGGTAAGTGGGGCTCGTAACTCCTTACCTTTGCCTGATCGAGTACTAGTAGTAGATGCTTCTGGAGTGAGGGTTGGAGGGCGCTTATTAGCGCCCTTCTTCACCCAGTGCGAGGCTATCGGGCCAGGCTTAGCTGATACCAGCTTGGCCGACATGGAGTCCCGTGAAGAAAGACAGTAGGCACACCCTGCGATACATGGGTTGGACGGGTGCTCGGTGGTGGCCAACGGGTAGGGTGGCGGTCATGTGTAGTGTGGTTGACGGCTAGTATATAATCGTTGTACGACAGAGGATGGAGGTACTCCTCCACGGGAGTTGAGGTAGTCGGTGACGCCTTTTGGCGGTACGCATGGATAGTATGGCCAAGGAGGGTACAGTGTGTGCAGAACCATGGAAGGTTCTCGTACACAATGGGTTGACGAATCAACTCATCTCCATTTCAAATGAGTATCATGCAGTGAATGGCCTCAAGGAGATCTATCTCAACACATACCCACGCATATCCTAGGCGATTGCACAATTCTACGTCTTTATCAAGACGTATAAATGTTCCAACTACACCAGCTAAAGATTGAAGAGCAATGGGCGTGAGGGGATGTGGCCGTAGCCTTGGGAAACCTATCCATACCGGCATGGAATGAGGACTGTGCTCTCATGTGCTCGTCTGTTCAGCTGTCCAGCAACAGGTGTGCATGATGGAGCTATTGATCATCCACGTAGTTTGACTCCAAGCCCTCCTAAAGTCAGCTTCCAGTTGGAAGCGAATGAAGATACTCCGGTGGTTGCGTGCGCCAATGACCACTGGTGGGAGGAAATTCCCTGGCGCTAAGTATATTGATGTAGGACGACTAAGGAAAAAGGGCGATTGAGGAGATGGATGGATGATGACGGGTCAAGGGTAATAGACGGGTTTGTAGGGAGGGATAAAACAGCCACAAAAATACACGCGGTCGGATTCGGACTTTAAAACTGATGAAAAGCTGGTGGTGCAGCTCCAACCCTTGTTGAGGGCGGGAGTACTGTCTTCCCCCACCGCGATGATGCCTAAGCACCGAAATCAATATCCAAATTCATGTCGTGAAGAAACACTCGAGAAAGAGAGAGGAGGGGAAATCCAAACGAAATCTAAGTCTGACGGCGGTGGAAACTTCTCGAGAAAACACTGGATGGAGAACACTTTCCACACCAAAGAGTTCATGCGTACCACGGCACCGTTGTGTGTGAAGAGAATGCGGGAAATTCCAATCGTGACGAGGCTGGGCGAATCCATGCGTTGAGCAGCCTACTGGACGAGGAAGATTCTGGGCATTCCGGGCGTTGAACGGCCCTGGTAGAGAGTAGATGTCATTGTCGCAGAGTCAATCGTAGGCAAATACCCGCGTGCGCGAAGCGTGCGTAGGGTGTGCGGAGAGCACGGAGCGTGCGAAGCAGCACGCGTGGCGCTGAGCGCGCGGAGCGCCGGCGCGCACGGCTCAAAGCATTGGACGGCGTCGATGAATAACCGTTGGATGGCCTCGACAACGTTGGTGGCCGGCGTGCGGTGTGCGCGGGCGGCTACGTGCGTGGCGTGGGCAGGCGAACGGCGTGCGGTGTGCGCGGGCGGCTACGTGCATGGCGTGGGCAGGCGAACGGCGTGCGGCGTGTGCGGGCGGCCGCGTGCGCGGCGTGGGCGGGCGGTCGGCGCACGGCGTGTGCGGGTGGCCACATGCACAGCGCGGGCCAGTGCTCGGTGCGCCGCGTGTGTGGGCAGCTGCATGGCTAGGGGAAGAGAGAGAGAGAGTGGGAGGAGAAGAGGTGGAAGGCCGGGGACGCAAAGTGGAGGCGGCGGCGACGACGACGGTGGTGCTAGGGTTGATGGAGGATAGGGAGGCTGGGCAGTCCTCGAAGAAGAGTTAAACAAAAACTCAATTCTTGAATAATGACTACCTAATGTTTCTTGAAAACAATGGCCTATATATAGGCCTTGGAGGAAAGAGAAAATGACAAGAAATTAGAGACGAGAAAGTAAAGACGTGCGCCGTGTCACGCCAAAGGGCAGTTGTGGATCTGCCTCTAGCATCGTGTCATGACGCGCGCAGGGACGTGCGTGGGTGGAGACGTGCTTGTCGATTGCTGCGGCGTGTTCACTTTGGTGTTGACTTCAGTTGACCGTGGCGGGTTGACTTTGGTTGACTTTGCCGTTGGGTCCATAGCAGGCGTGTTGACTCCGGTTGACCGTGGCGACGTGTTCGACGGTGATATGTTGGCGTCCTCACCATCATATACCCTCATAATATCGTCAATAAGTAGGCATTTTGTAGTGAACTGCCCAATCAATGTGTAGGCGAACGGTGCTGCCATCCTCGAGTCCTCCTCTTTGGAGAAGGCTACCATGCGTATTCCCTCAGAATCAGTGAACCCCCGTTTGGGGGTCGAGTCATCATAAAGAGGGGGGAGTGCAGCCTTGGGGAACGGAGGTGTAGTAGACTCGTGTGTAGCGCCTATGTGGGTAGGTCCTACCACTCTCGCCGCCCATGTCTTCTGTGGTATTCGAGCAGCTGGTGGCCCCTCGAGCGCCTGTCCTTGCTTCTTCGATGCGTTCTGGTTCTCATTTTTCTGTGTCGAGCTTATGGGGTCAGCTAAGTGATATAGCATAGAGGGAGGCTCCTTAGGGTCGAGCATTTTGCCTCTCTCATCTTCAGTTGAGTCAACCTGTAAGATCCGGTCAAGATTGACCGAGTCAACTTGTTCATTTTGGTCTGAATTTACCGAGTGAACTCGAACAGGATTGAGTGGATCAACCACGTCATCCTGAGTAGTGTGGGCCGAAATAATCATGTTTGTCGGGTCCGGTCGGTCTAGATTTAATCATGACCAAGTGGTCGATTTGCGCAGGGTTGACCAAATGGTCAATCTGGGAAGGTTTGACCAAGTCAACATGGTAAATGGTCAACTCTGCACTGGGTTTAACCAAGTGGTCAACTCGGTCAGTGTTGACCCTAGGGCCAATCTAGCCATGGTTGACCATGGGGTCAACAAACTCATCTCTACTCGTGTTGCCCGAGTCAGCATGGTCAACTTGGTCATGATTGACTGAGTTGGCTCGGTCAATATTAACCAATTGGTCAATCTGCGCAAGGTTGATTGAGTCAACATGATCGATTCGGTCAGTATTGACCATTTGGTCATTCTGGGTCGAGTTTACCTAGTCAGCCAGGTCGACTTGGTCAGTATTGACCGAGTCAATCTGGTCGACTCAGTCAGGATTGACTGAGTCGACCTGGTGACTGTCAACCGGGTTGACTCCTTCTAGAGCGGCCGAGTCGACCAGGTCAACTTGACCGTTCAGAGCCCAGTTGACTCGGTCGGGAGAGGCCGAGTCGATCAGATCAACTCGGGCCATTCCCGCCGGGTCGCCGCACGCTCCGTCGACAGAGTAGACTCGAACTGACTCAGGCGCCGTGTCAGCCACTAAGAGAGAATAGGGTGTACCAAATGACGTGGAATCATCTGGATTGTTGATCGGGTGTTCCAGATGGAGATCCAATGGCAGTGGCGTAGTTGAACTGTCAAAAAAAGCGGGCGGGGAGGGCGTGGAATAATCAAAAAAAGTAGGCGCTGCAGACGTGGAATGGTCAAAGAAAGAGGGCGACGGCAGTAAGCTCACCTCCAATGGTCTTATTCTTTGAATTTTTTAGGGTCCACCCGTGGTCCATCATCAGGACCGTCATCGGAGTGACACGTGTCGTCACCGATGGTCCAAACAAACGGACAAACGATGCCCATAGTGATGACTGCGGGCAACGGCGCAAGAGGTAAACTTTTTTGGGTTTTTTTGGAATTTTTTGTTTTTTTTAATTTTGTTTCTTTGAGACGTTAGATCCATCCAGGCTGTCAGCTTCGACGGCCTAGATAAATCGCGTGGCCAGCATCCCCCGTCTGACGTGGCGAGCACGTCAGATGCGGGGTGTGCTGGCATCGCCCGCTTGCCTTGGTGGGCGGGCTGACCGTTTGACGTGTTTGACACATCAAACGGCCAGCTAGCCTCCTCTACTGACTCAACGGCCCGCATGGGATTGCGGGCCGCAAGTTTTTCCTTTTTGTTTTTTGGCAAACTCTTCTAAAACGTCAAGATTTTAACAATTAAATGATAAATAAGTGGAAAACAAATCAAACCTTGATGTTCTATTCCCCTAGACAAGTGATCTAAGTCCAAATTTGGCAAAATTGGGATTTGTATAGCGCTTAAATTATTGTGTATATGCCCCTCGTGCACTCTCTCTTCTCTGGTTTCTCCTAAAAACATTAAAAAGTATATTAAATAATTGCAATAGAACCCTATAACATTTTAAATCATATCTTTACGCCTGCAACCACGACCGAGAGCTGTTTCGAGGGTATCATTGCAACAGAACTTTACAAAAAGGCCCTTCCAAGTTTGAAAATGATGTTAATATTCGTTTTTTTCTAATAGATATATCTTTTTTCTTAAAAAAATGTTTTTCTTCTTCAGATAAATCTCTGAAAAATTGTAAAAAATCCTGAAAAGTCCTAGAAAATTCTTGCAAATTCAGTATTTCATCCCCATAATAATTAAGCTCAAAATTAAATTGTAAACCTGCCATTTTCATTTAAAAATAATTATTTCAAGCTCAAATAAATCTCAGAAATTCATTAAATTAACAGAATATTAGGGAAAAAACAGAAATCACTTGGAAACATTAAATTTATGTAAATATATGATAACAATCCCATTTTACGCTCTTTAAATACATAAAATTGTGCTAATAGCATGAAATAAAGACCAAATTCAGGGTGTTATCACCTCACCACGCCCTTCATCGACCCCACTTGACGGAGGCCAAGTGATAACACCCTAATTTCGGTCTTTATTTCATGTTATTAGCATGATTTATGCATTTAAAAGGCTTAAATTTGGGTTGTTATCATATATTTACACAAAAATAATGCTTCCAAGTAATTTCTGATTTTTCCCTAATTTTCTGTTAATTATATGAATTTTTAAGGATTTATTGAAGCTCGAAATAATTATTTTTGGATGAAAATGGCACATTAAAAAGTTTATTTCGACATTTATCAACATGGGAATTAATCAGGGAATTTTCTAGAATTTTCTAGAATTTTTTACAAATTTTTAGGAATTTTCTGGGATTTATTTCAAGAAGAAATGCATTTATTCTATGAAAAAGGGCAGATTTATAGGAGAAAAAATGTATTTATGCAATTTCTAGACTTTTCGGGGCCTTTTTGCAACGAAACGTTGCAAAAAGACCCTGAAAACACCTCTCGGTTGCCACGGCAGGCGTAAAGATCCTATTTAAAATCATTCAGGTTTTATTGCAATTTTTAATATATATTTTTAATGTTTTAGGAGAAATCGGAGAGAGAGAGTGCGCGCTAGGGCATATACGCAATTACTTTTGGGCGTCCAAAAGCAATTCCAGGCTTTTAAGGACTTTTCTGCAAAAGGAGGATTCAAAATGCGCCAGCCAATGAGAGAGCGACACGTCATTGCGTGTTTAAAAACGGAACTAATAAATAAATCAATTTTAAATCTAATGGATTAAATTGGTTTAAAATTGATTTATTAATAACTTTTGATCCTGAAGTCCGATTGAGATGATTTTTTTATGGATTTGTTCGTCTTGATCCCCTCTTTCTATCTGTACAGTTAGATCATTCAGATCTAGCCTACATTGATAGATAAATATTAAGTACTAAATGGGGGTAAAATGGTGATTTTTACCCTATAACCTAAGTATAAAAGCTGAATTTCGAGAGGGGGAGCTCATTCTAGATGGTGCTCTATCACAGCTGCAAGACAGGGAGGAGCTCTAGCTTGGATCAAGTTATCTGGTACTTTCTTTCCTTTATTGTATTTGAACTTTTATGCATTTTGAATGAATTAGGTTAAGTTGTTTGTTTCTTCATCTCTATTCTGATCTGAACTTCTAAATCGCTTGGCTTGAGCGGCATGTACAAGCCCTAATTAGGATTGAGAGGAGAAATTGAGGGATTTACCTTGGCATTCAATTGCATTCCAAAAGAAAACTCTAAAAAATTTAGTTTTAATTCTTAGGAGATTAAGATTTCCCTTTTTATTTCTGATTTAGCAAATTCTCAAAACCAACCAAAACTTAAATCAAAAATTTCTTCCAACCTCTCTAATTGAATTCTTTGATCCATCCAATTGGATCAATTAATTCAATCTAGAGCCCACATTTCTTCTTTTCATCTCATCTCTTCTACCCCCCTCTCTAAATTCTCACCTAATTAGGGTGACTTGATCCTCATTGAAGATCAAATTCACTCTAATTAGGATCTAAAACACCAAAAATAAAATCAAATTGAAATTCCTACTTGCCTCCCTTGGACGACACTCATACTTATCACTATACATATTAAGTAGAGTTTTATAAATTTTATTGCATAAGCCAAAAATTCACAACGACAAGGGCTAAAAATTTGCGTAATTTTCACCCCTATTTTCGGCTTATCAATTGGCGCCGCTGCCGGGGAGGCAACACTTAAGAATTCAACATATTTTTATTTGTAAACACAGTGGTTAATTGTTGCTCACGAGTTTGTTAAGTCTCCTTATTATTGATTTTGATTTAAGACGGTATTTGGTTTTTAACGACTAACGAGTGTTGTGTTTGAATTAGTGGTTTTGTATGAAGCTTAGGTCTGGATTTGAATCAGGGAGCAGTGACAGAAATCCCCCTGTAGTAGATTCCACCACACCCGAGTCGTCTTTCACCGAACCCACATTTGTAGAGGAGATATTGATTAGACCCGTACCAATGGACCCAATAGGTAATGGAACAGGAAACCCTGAGGTAGTTAACGATGGACGGAGGAGGATTAGAGAGTATTCCACACCAGCAGAAACCCCCATCTTAACCAGGATATCTGCCCCGATTGGAGAAGATGTGATGTTTAGAATCGATCCACACCAATTTCAGCTATTACCGTCCTTTTGGGGAAGGCAAACGAAGAGCCCTATGACTTCTTAGAAAAATTTTATGAAGCATGTGATAGTTGCACTTACCCCAGAATTTCAAAGGAAGTTGTGAGAATGAAACTATTCCCTCATGCCCTTAAGGATAGAGCCAAGGATTGGTTTAGAACATTGGGAACAAATTTTGAATCATGGAATGATATGGAGAAGAGCTTCTTAAAAAGATATTATACAGTGGCTAGGACAAATTCTTTCAGAAGAGAAATTAGAAATTTTCAGCAGGGAAATGATACATTTAGCGAAGCATGGGAGAGATTGATGGGGCTCATTAGGAAGTGCCCCCACAATGGCATTCAAAAATGGGAGTTAGTGCAAATTTTCTATGAAGGCTTAAATGATGTGGAGAGGCAGAGTTGATATCTCGAGTGGAGGAGCAATAGCTGACATGTATGAAGATGAAGCTATGGCACTACTACAAAAAATGTCCGATAATTTAGCCTATCACCAAGATGCCTCCGATCATGTTAGGGTTACCCCTCGGAAAGGTGGACTGTTGGATGTTAGAGGGGTTGAACCCCAGATTACTATGGATAGAATTGAAAAACAGATAGGTGTAATGATGGGAAAAGCCATGGAAAAGATGAATGAAAAAATAATCTCACTATGGCAAGGTCAGAATAGCGGAAGAGCACCCAACCAAATAAATCGATGTGAAATGTGCTCAAGTGATAGCCACACCGGAGAAGAATGCCCTATGATATCAGAAGTGAATGCTATAGGCAGGCAAGAAGGGAGCAATGTCCAATGGGAACTAGAGGAAACTTAGGAGGACAGGGATGGAACAACAACAACCGACCACCCCAACAACAGTTCCAATCCAAGGCGAACAATCCCCAACACCAACAACATTATCAACCTTACCGAAATTTTTCAGATCCCACTAATGCGACTCTCACCAAGGTCATCGAGGAGCTGCAAGAAGACAAGAAGAGGATGCTCAAGCTTTTTGAAGAAATGGAGGAGAGGCATCGGAGGGAGATGGAGAAGCTCAAGGCGGAGATCTGCCTTCACAGCGGTCAACAATTTGCGCGCGGGGAGCACGCAATGCGTGTGAAGACCCTATGAAGATGGGCGCCAAATCAGGTAAACTCCCTACTCAGGCCTGTATTAATCCTAGCAATTTACTTTATGTTGATGACATGTGTAGTGTAGTTAATGAGCATATTCATGACATGCATGCATTGACTGAACAACAAGAAATAGGAGAGCTGAGTGCTATATCAAAACTTAGGAGTGGGAAAGAGTTGGCTAATCCATTTGCAGCTATAGAGAAACGAAATGAAGTGGAGGATAAGTTAGAGGAAGTAGAAAAGGATGAGGATGAAGGGTAGAGGAAAATCTGGAAAAGGAACCCAACCCCAAAACATATTGCCCACCTATCCCTTTCCCTAGTGCCTTACAAGCGAAGAAAGAAAAATCGAAAGACAGCCCACTTCTTGAGTATTTGAAAGAGGCTACGGTCGAAATTCCTGTTTTAGATGCGATCCAGTACATCCCTGATTATTCCAAATTTGTGAAAAACCTGTGTACACCTCCTAGGAAGCAAAAGAGGATTCAACTTTCTGAGAATATTAGTTCAATTTTTCTACATGAATTACCTCAAAAGCGCAAGGATCCGGGAGCACCAGTGATCAAATGCGAAATTAGGGGGGAAGTATTCACCAAAGCTTTACTTGATTCAGGAGCAAGTGTGAATATCATGCCTAAGGCCCTACTTGAGACTTTTAAATTTGGTGAATTACAACCTGTAAATTTAGAATTGTAGTTAGCGGACGGATCAATTAGAAGACCGTGTGGACAGTTGGTGGATGTGGTGATGAAAGTAGAAAAGTGTTCATTTCCTGTCGATTTTATAGTAGTGGATGTAAAAATTTCAGGAAAAATTAGTCATGCACCGATTATTTTAGGACGGCCATTCCTAGCTACCGCAAGAGTGAACACAGATTGGAATGCAGGAAAAATCAAATTGCGCATGGGAAAAGAAGAGGTTGAGTTACCAATCTCTCAATTGATGAAGTATCCCAATAGTAGCCAGGAAGACATTTATACATGTTCCCTAGATGATGAAAATGATGAATGCCATGTTAAGGAAAGTAATCTATGAGGTGATGGCGGTGAATGAGAGTGCCTATGAGGGGGAGAAGGACGACCATGGTGAAATGAAGGGTGAAAACATGAATAACTACAGATCTACGCCCACTGAAGAATTAGAATTGAAACCTCTTCCTTCTCACCTTAAATATGTTTTTTTAGGTCCAAGAAAGACATATCCAGTAATTATCTCTTCAACCCTCACTTTAGAGCAGGAAGTTAACCTATTAGATGTCTTACGACAGCATAAGAGCGCTATTGGATGGACCATAGACGACATCAAGGGAATTAGTCCTGATATCTGTCAGCATAGAATTTTTATCGAGGAAGGATCCAAACCATCAGTTCAGCATCAACGTAGATTAAATCCTTATCTTTACGATGTGGTGTCGAAGGAGATTACCAAATGGCTGAAAGCAGGATTCATTTACCCAATTTCAGATAGTAAGTGGGTGAGTCCAATTCATGTGGTACCTAAAAAAACAGGGATTACTGTCCAAAAGAATCAGGATGGAGAAGAGATCCAGACGGGTAGCATCGAGTTGGCGGTATGCATAGATTACCGAAAGTTAAATCTAGCAACAAAAAAAGACCATTATCCTCTACCTTTCATTGATCAAATACTTGAAAAATTAGCTGGACAGAGTTTTTATTGTTTCTTGGATGGGTACTCAGGATATAATCAAATTAGCATTCATGAAAGTGACCAAGATAAAACTACGTTCACATGTCCTTTAGGAACATTTGCTTTTAGAAAAATGCCATTTGGACTTTGTAATGCACCAGCAACCTTTCAAAGGTGTATGAGTGCAATGTTTTTTGATTTAATTGGTACATGTCTTGAAGTTTTCATGGATGACTTTTCCGTGTTTGGTGAATCTTTTGGGTCTTGTTTGTCTAACTTGGATAAAGTGTTACAGATTTGCGAAGAAAACAAGTTAGTGCTCAGTTGGGAGAAATCCCATTTTATGGTGGACAGGGGGATCGTCTTAGGTCATCATATCAGCAAGGAGGGCTGGCTGTGGACAAGGCAAAGATCGAGATCATCAAGGAGCTTCCACTTCCATCGACCCTAAAGCAACTTAGGGGTTTTTTGGGCCATGCCGGCTTTTATCGTCGTTTTATTAAAGATTTTGCCAAAGTGGCTAAACCTCTCACTTTGCTTCTATCTAAAGACAAAGAACTTATTTTGAATGATGAATGCAATTTGGCTTTTAATTTGATTAAAGAAGCATTAGTTACGGCTCCCATCTTACAAGCTCCAAATTGGAGTGAACCCTTTGAGATTTTTTGTGATGCTTCAGATTATGCAGTGGGAGCTGTGTTGGGACAACGCAAAGACAAGAAACCGACAGCTATTTATTATGCAAGTAAGACTCTCGACGCTCAGGTAAATTACTCTACCACAGAGAAGGAATTACTTGCAATCGTCTTTGCTTTGGATAAATTTCGATCTTACCTAATAGGGAGTAAGATTATAATCTTTTCAGATCATGCTGCACTTAGACATTTGTTAAGTAAGAAAGAGACAAAACCTAGATTAATGAGATGGATCCTACTTATGCAAGAATTCGATATTGAAATTAAAGACAGGCGGGGAGTGGATAATGGTGCGGCTGATCACCTCTCCCGCCTATCATTGCCAGCCCTAACTCCCATCACAGATTCTTTTCCTGATGAGCATATTTTAGAAATTTCTACACGGAAATTGCCTTGGTATGCTCATATAGTAAACTACTTAGTAATCGGGCAATTGCATCAAGGTTGGGATTATGATGATAGAAAAAAGTTTTTAAGGATATCAAGTATTACTATTGGGATGAGCCTGAATTATTTAGATTAGGCGTCGATCAAATTTTTAGGAGATGTATACCCGAGGATGAACAATGGAGAGTCTTGGAATCATGTCACTCATCCTTATGCGGAGGACACTACGCCTCCAAGATAACGGCACATAAGGTCCTACAATGTGGATTTTATTGGCCTCATCTTCATCGGGATGCATATGAATTCTGCAAGAGATGCATTCGATGTCAAGCGGTGGTCAATGTAAGTCGCAATGCCGCTATGCCTTTAAACCCTATCCTTGAAGTTGAGTTGTTTGATCTTTGGGGCATTGATTTCATGGGACCCTTTCCTCCTTCTTTGGGCTATGAATATATTTTGGTAGGTGTAGATTATGTCTCTAAGTGGGTAGAAGCCATACCAACACGAAAAATGATCATAAAGAAGTTGTTAAATTTGTCAAGGATAATATTTTCTCTCGGTTTGGATGCCCACGAGCCATTATTAGCGATGGTGGAACTCATTTCAATAACAAAGTCTTTAAAGAGTTGTTAAAAGCGATATGGAGTTCATCATCGACTTACCACTCCATATCATCCTCAAGCCAATGGCCAAGTGGAAGTCTCCAATAGAGAAATAAAAAATTCTTGAAGAAAACTATTAACCCTAAAGGAGAGGATTGGTCGAGCAAATTGACGGATGCGCTATGGGCATATCGGACGGCATATAAAACCCCGATAGGAATGTCGCCATACAGGTTGGTGTTTGGAAAAGCTTGTCATCTCCCTTTAGAAATCGAACATCGTGCTTTATGGGCTATCAAGAAACTTAACGTATCGTTAGATGATGCAGGTGACCATCGCTTATTGCAGCTGCATGAGTTGGAGGAGTTGCGTAACGAAGCATCTGAAAATTCACGCATCTACAAAGCCAAGATGAAAGCATTCCATGATCAACACATACACAGGAAGGTTTTTGCCCATGGCCAAAAAGTATGGTTATATAATTCTCGACTTAAACTATTTCCAGGAAAGCTTAAATCAAGATGGGATGGACCTTATGTAGTATGTCAACATTTCGACAATGGGTCTGTTCTCGTTCGAGATCCAACACATGGAGCTGAATTCAAGGTCAATGGGCAGCGTTTGAAACCCTTCCTTGAACACGAGCACCCCCCTAATGAAGACATTTCTTTAGAAGCGGCGACATCACCCTCTACTTAAGAGCATCAATAAGATTTATTTTCTTTTCATTACGTTTTAGGATTCATTTTTTCTTTGCATTATTTTCTTTTACTATTATAGCTCCTCACTTTTGTTGCATCTCTTGTGGTAACTTTGACCAGGTTGCGGGAGTATGTAATTCAGCAAATCCGAGTTATCGCCAGGATCTCTTGTTCACAATGCTAAAGGGCCCCATATCCTCCATATCACTGTTTGCCCCTCTAACCTCAATTTTATTCTTCATGATTTTAGTAGCTTTGCATTGAGGACAATGCAGGTTTTAATGGGGGGGAGATAGTTCATTTTTAGGTGACAAACTATGGTTCATGCATTTAATTTTACAGAATTCTACATGAATTGAACCTGTTTTTTTTTTTTTAACAATCTTTAGCATGCACAGTCATGAATTAATTTTCTTTCATCCAATGGTTTGGGAACAAGTGTGGAGAAGTTAGGCTCCTAGAGCGGATCAAGAACATGTTGAGGTGCAACACAAGTGATTTTGGGCGATGTGGATTCAATTTCAAATTGGGGAGGGTGTCTAGTAGGTGATTAGATGATGGAAAGTCAAGGGTAGAAGCTCTATGCTTCAAAGGGGAGTGACGAGTGAACTGAGAGCCCCCATTCCATCAACTCTAATAGCCGATCCCACTTATGCATTTCGTCTCCCCATTAGCCTACTTTCATTCCAAAATAGTGAGCAGCCATTCTCCGAGTCCTATGCACGGAATCCACCACTTCATTCACCTTATTGTTCCACACGCTTCACGCCATATCCATCACAACTTGACTCCACCACCTTGCTTCCGCTATGAGGATATGCTTATCTCCCAAATCGTCTATCTCACTTTCCACGGTATCACTACGATACTGCCTCTTTGTACCTTTTCTGTCAATAATTCGCTCTGCATCATCTAAATCTCGTTCTTCTATCTCTTCTCCATAGACCAATGTGATTGTTATGACACTCATGCTGGTTGTGATAAAATATTTAAAAAACCATTCAAGTCATGGAAAGTGTTTCATTTGTTGTTATCCTCTTTGTTTGATATACAAAAAAAAAAAGAAAAAAAGAAAAAAAGAAAAAAAGAAAAAAAGAAAAAAAGAAAAAAAGAAAAAAAGAAAAAAAGAAAAAAAGAAAAAAAGAAAAAAAGAAAAAAAGAAAAAAGAAAAAAAAGACAAGAGGAATGAGAAGAAGACAAAGAGAAAGGAGGGGTTTGACTTACACCATTTCTGGTTTTGACTTTCAATTCAGGGCAAGATGGTCTTTATTCTCTATATCATCACATTGGTCTCATCTCTTCTATCTCCCTCACTTCCTCTAAAAATCTTGGGAGTAGGTTATCCAAGGTAGCACAACACCCGTTGGACCATAAATCTCTCATTGTTCATGCTCACCCTAATTCTTTCACAAAGTCTCATTCTCCCCCATCACAACTCTATCATGTACTCTTCTCGTTGTGTTCAATATTCTGTGCTCAACAGGAGGAGGAAATGGCTTCTTCTATTCTTAGGAAAGAGAAAAGGCTAATGGAGAGGCAAGTACTAGGTGGCCGTCACCCCGGGAGAGAGTAATCTTGCTCGCTAGAGATGTGAGACCAGCTGCACATGAGTGGAGAGAGTTTACCTGAGGAGTATAGCGTTATACCTAGAAACAAGTACACTCCCTTCTCATCCACTTAGGCATCCAAGCCAAGGAGAAAGAAACCCCACATTCCTGAAAAGGTCGGAGCTCAAAATGTCATTTAGTGTTTTAGTTCGGCTTGTGATTGATACACTTAACACTTCCCACACATGTTGTCTGACTTACAGGATGAAAGATATGATAATTCAGCAAAGTACTTAGATGTTGCTAAGGGACTAGCAATGTCTAAGTAGGGGGGTATATGATAACACCCTAATTTCGGTCTTTATTTCATGTTATTAGCATGATTTATGCATTTAAAAGGCTTAAATTTGGGTTGTTATCATATATTTACACAAAAATAATGCTTCCAAGTAATTTCTGATTTTTCCCTAATTTTCTGTTAATTATATGAATTTTTAAGGATTTATTGAAGCTCGAAATAATTATTTTTGGATGAAAATGGCACATTAAAAAGTTTATTTCGACATTTATCAACATGGGAATTAATCAGGGAATTTTCTAGAATTTTCTAGAATTTTTTACAAATTTTTAGGAATTTTCTGGGATTTATTTCAAGAAGAAATGCATTTATTCTATGAAAAAGGGCAGATTTATAGGAGAAAAAATGTATTTATGCAATTTCTAGACTTTTCGGGGCCTTTTTGCAACGAAACGTTGCAAAAAGACCCTGAAAACACCTCTCGGTTGCCACGGCAGGCGTAAAGATCCTATTTAAAATCATTCAGGGTTTTATTGCAATTTTTAATATATATTTTTAATGTTTTAGGAGAAATCGGAGGAGAGAGAGTGCGCCAGGGGCATATACGCAATTACTTTTGGGCGGCGTCCAAAAGCAATTCCAGGCTTTTTAAGGACTTTTCTGCAAAAAGGAGGATTCAAAATGCGCCAGCCAATGAGAGAGCGACACGTCATTGCGTGTTTAAAAACGGAACTAATAAATAAATCAATTTTAAATCTAATGGATTAAATTGGTTTAAAATTGATTTATTAATAACTTTTGATCCTGAAGTCCGATTGAGATGATTTTTTTATGGATTTGTTCGTCTTGATCCCCTCTTTCTATCTGTACAGTTAGATCATTCAGATCTAGCCTACATTGATAGATAAATATTAAGTACTAAATGGGGGTAAAATGGTGATTTTTACCCTATAACCTAAGTATAAAAGCTGAATTTCGAGAGGGGGAGCTCATTCTAGATGGTGCTCTATCACAGCTGCAAGACAGGGAGGAGCTCTAGCTTGGATCAAGTTATCTGGTACTTTCTTTCCTTTATTGTATTTGAACTTTTATGCATTTTGAATGAATTAGGTTAAGTTGTTTGTTTCTTCATCTCTATTCTGATCTGAACTTCTAAATCGCTTGAGCGGCATGTACAAGCCCTAATTAGGATTGAGAGGAGAAATTGAGGGATTTACCTTGGCATTCAATTGCATTCCAAAAGAAAACTCTAAAAAATTTAGTTTTAATTCTTAGGAGATTAAGATTTCCCTTTTTATTTCTGATTTAGCAAATTCTCAAAACCAACCAAAACTTAAATCAAAAATTTCTTCCAACCTCTCTAATTGAATTCTTTGATCCATCCAATTGGATCAATTAATTCAATCTAGAGCCCACATTTCTTCTTTTCATCTCATCTCTTCTACCCCCCTCTCTAAATTCTCACCTAATTAGGGTGACTTGATCCTCATTGAAGATCAAATTCACTCTAATTAGGATCTAAAACACCAAAAATAAAATCAAATTGAAATTCCTACTTGCCTCCCTTGGACGACACTCATACTTATCACTATACATATTAAGTAGAGTTTTATAAATTTTATTGCATAAGCCAAAAATTCACAACGACAAGGGCTAAAAATTTGCGTAATTTTCACCCCTATTTTCGGCTTATCACCAAGACATCTCCCGAACTACATCGTCATCACGGAGCGACTGTAGTGGGACGACGACGTGCACACTTCCCTAAGCACCTGCAAGGTATCATTTAGGTATCTTTTCTTTTTCTCAACATGGGCATGGACAAGTGGGACCCGAGTGCAATTGGAATATTTATACTCGCTCCACACCCATAAACATTGACAAATACATCACTTTATAAATAAAATCCCCCTGGGTGGCGTCCAGGGCACGGATGGATCGGTCTACGGGCACAACCCCATGGTTGGCTGTACCTGGCACCGTGTTTTTTGCCAATTAAAAAAAGAAAAAAAAACCCCTACCTTAACCCTAAAACCCGAAATCCCTAAAACCCTAACCCTAACCCTAAAACCCTAAAACACGAAAACCCTAACCCTAACCCTAGCCGTAACCCTCACCCTAATGCTAACCCTAACCATAACCCTAACCCTTATTGTAACCCTCACCTGAACACTAGCCCTAACCCTAACACCCAAACCCTAACCCTAAAATCCCAACCTTAACCCTAACCCTAACCCTACCCCTAACCCTAACCCAAGCCCAAACCCTTACCCTCACACTAAAACCATAACCCTAACCCTAAGCCTAACCATAACCCTAACCCTAACCCTAATCCCATTCATTCCAATTTTTTCTCTCTCCTCGGGCAGAGCTTCTCTCTCCTCTGTAATCGGTGATTTACCCATAACTTTTTTTTTCGACCTTCGATCGAGTTGAAACTTGTTCCACTGGAATCAGAAGGTCAAAATCTACTGGAATCGACTCATAGAATGCCAAAAACGGATCAGTATAGCGAGTCTTAGAGCCATTTGAAGTTCAATGGTAAGTTTTCATTTTCGAATTTTAATTTGCAAAATTCTGGCGCTATTCAAATCCAAATTTCCTCAAATCTGGACTTGAACTGTTTGTCTGGCCGAGTAGACCATCAAGGGATAATTTATTTTTGATTTACCATCCTCATTTTAGCAAAATTCTGGATGTTTTAATCGCTTCGCCGAAAAACCAAAAAGAAAAAAGGCTCGTGGCCCGCAATCCCATGTGGACCGCTGAGCTTGCAGACACACCTAGCTGGCTGTCTGACGTGTCAAACACGTCAAACGGCCAGCACTTGGCCCAAGGCATCCGCATTACCAACTCTCTCCCCGTCTGACGTGCCCGCCACGTCAGCTCGGGGGGAGCTGGAGGCATCAGCCTCTAGATTCATCTAGACCGTCAAATCGGACAGCCTGGATGGATCTAGCCTCTAGATTAAACTGCATTCAGGCAGTCAGCGAACACCAGGGAAGGCGCCTACCTCGGGCAAGTTCTATGCAAGCGTTCAACGATTTTATCCACCAGACATCACTTGTGGAGCCTCCTACTATTGGAGAGAAGTGGACTTGGTGTAATTAGCGTCAAGCCGATGCGCGTATGTACCAACGGATCGACTGTTGTCTCACCAATAGCACGGCGCTAATGTAGTGCATCATCGTGATTGAGATCCTTCCGCGACATTATTCGGATCACTCACCGATCCTCCTTCTCCCAGACTCGAGTAATTGAGTTCCCTGCCCCCATTCCGCTTCCAACCATGTGGTTATAGCATAACGACTTCCGTCATTTTGTACACAGCCATTGGCATGGAACGATCTTGACATCACCTATGGAGAACTTCAGCTATCGCCTGAAGAATCTCAAACTCCACCTGAAGTGGTGGAATCGACATGTCTTTGGAGACGTCCACGCACCAGTCGAAGCACTCAAGATGGAACTAGCTGCCGTCAAGCGACAATTACAGAATGTTTGGGCGGACTACATGGGAGAGCGCCACACTCGACTTAAGGTGCAGCTTGAGGCCGCTATGCGGCGCCAGGAGATTTTCTACCTCCAGAAATCGTGTATCCAATGACTGCGCGACGGTGATAGAAACAGACGTTTCTTTCATGCCTCCATCTGTCACAGAGCCACGCCCAATTATACGACTCTACTAGAGACGTATAATCAGGACCCCGCCGAGCTGGCAGATATGGGAGTGGCATTTTACCGCTCGCTCCTATTCTCATAACCAACTATGGTGAATGAGGACCTTCTCACCTCTATCCCTCACTTGGTGACCAACCAGGATAGCGCCCTCCTCACAGCACAACCCACTCGCGCAGAGATCAAGGAGGTCGTCTTTACCTTGGCTAGGAACAAAGCCCCTAGACCGGATGGATTCTCAGCGGAACTCTATACGGCTTGTTGGGACATCGTAGGCACCAATTTGGTGCTCACTATCAAGGAAGTGTTTACGCGTAAAGTCTTCTCTCGTAGTTGGAAATCTACTTCTTTGGCACTCATACCAAAAGTGGCTCTTCCAACAACCTTCCGAGACTTGTACCCCATTAGTCTTTGTAATGTATGCTACAAAGTTGCATCCAAAATCATTACTAACAGACTAGGGAACCTCTTTGAGCGACTAATCTTGCGTGAGTAGTGTAGTTTTGTTAAGGGTCGACAGATCCATGATAACATCATGCTCATGCATGAGCTAGCCCAGTCCTTCGACGCTGATATTCCGAGCTCAAATGTCATCATCAATTTGGATATGGAGAAGGCCTTTGATCGAGTTGAGTGGAATTTCCTCACCCTCGTGTTGCGCCACTTTGTTTTCAACACTGAGTTCATCGATCTTGTCGATGCTTGCATAAGAGAGAACCACTTCTCTCTTTTGATGGATGGAAACTCCACTAGATTCTTCACAACCACGAGAGGTCTCCGGGAAGGCGATCCTATCTCGCCTACCCTTTTCATATTGATGGAAGAGGACTTCAATCGATCGCTCACCCGTGCAATCGATCACGGCCTCATCCAACCGTACTTTACGAAAAGGGGATGCCCGATCCTCTCACATTCTCTATTTGCAGACGATGCTATCCTCTTCCTCAATGGATCAAAAAAATCCATTAAGGAACTTATGAGTGTCATTACGGCATACGAGCAAACTTTGGGCCAGCTCGTAAACGCCTCGAAGAGTACCTTTATAGTTGGTCATTCCACTACTATTATGCACACTCAGATCATCCACCACTATACTCGATACTAACGAGGATGTCTTCCTTTTGAATATCTTGGATGCCCTATCTTTTTGGGACCCGCGAGGCATAACTACTTTGATACCTTGTGGGGTAAACTCCTAAAGAAACTAGAGGGATGTAAACCCCATTTCCTATAACCTGGTGGGCGTATCCAACTTATTCAACACGTCCTCATGAGTATCCGATTGCACACCCTCGTGGTTCATTCACTGTCTTCTACGGTCCTTTGCTCCGTGGAACGACTATGCGCACGTTTCTTATGGTCAGGTCACCTCGAGGGAGAGTACCGCCACCGTTGGGTTTCTTGGGAGAAAGCGTGTTGGCCGACGGATGAGGGGGGTCTAGGGATCAGAAGCCTCACGGATGTCCAGGACATGCTCCAAGAGTAGCTCATATGGCGATTGCGCACCACATACTCATTATTGGGCTGCCTCATTTACGCCAAGTATGGCGAGTGGGCCCATCGAGAGGTTGACATTCAGGGTCCTTGGCGATGGCGGACGTGGCAGCGCCATTGGCTGCAGCTTTCCCAAGTCACCTATTGGCACATTATACGAGGTGAGATTAGCACCAGGTTTGATACCTGGCATGCTAATAAACCACTCGCGCACCATCCACAGTTTGCCCCACATGAAGTGCGCCTAACAATAGCTCAACTGCTTATGGGAAACACCCAACACCTACTGCAGCAGCATGGCCTCTCTACTATACGTGATCTGAGGTCCAGAGCACCTCAATGGAGTCTACTCCCGACTTTGCCATTAGGATGCTCACACCGAAAGGAACATACTCGTGCAAATCCTCATGGGAGCATTTCCGTGAGAAATCACCCGTCCAGCACTGAGGTCGCCGCATCTGGCATCCGGTGATCCTTTTTCGAGTGTCTTTATTTCTTTGGAGACTCTTACATCGCGGCCTATCATCCAATGCTCGAGTGACCCGTAGAGGTTACTCTCTCGGTTCCCGTTGTCACTGCTGTTCCACAGTTCCACATACTGAGACCATGGACCATTTTTCTTCTAGAGTGAGACAGCACTTGCATGTTGGCGCCTCATCACCGACCGTTATCGTCCACTGACCCCGTCTAAGTGTTTTGGCAAGTTTCTTATCTCGCCAACACGCTCTACACGGAGCCCCATCCTACACATCACCATAGCTTATCTACTATGGGAGATATGGAAAGGGCGAAATTCTTCTCGTTTTGCAGGTACGCCCATGCGCGTCGTGGATATCATGCGTCGAGTTCAGCTGTGGCTAAGGCGCATCCACCATCTAATTCCCCTCAAGCCAGCAAATCCACACTCGCCTGCGACCTCCTCCGCTTTGTGGGCATTCAAGTGACACCTGCCCCCATCTGCATACAGTATCGAGTTGTTTATTGGCAACCACCGCCAATAGGCATCCTTAAATTGAATGTGGATGGTGCGGCCAAAGGGAACTCGGGGCCAGCGGGGGGAGGAGGTATCCTCTAGGACCATGCGGGGAGTATACTCTTTGCTTTTTCTTCTTACTACGGCATACAAACTAATACAGTAGCTGAGGCTATGGCGATCTATGATCGTCTACTCCTCTGTGAGGAATGAAACCTTCACAATATCGTAATGGAATCGGACTCACAAATATTAGTTGATATGCTTTGTCTAGGTACATGCTCCTAGTGGCGACTACACAGAGTATGGCAAGACATCATGCGGTACCGACCTCGCACAAGATGCTTTCGTCATAAGCTGCGAGAGGGCAACCAGACAGCAGATGCACCCACCAACCATGCGGTACATGCACGAACCCCCTCCTCCATCTTTCTTTCTTGACAGGCGCTCCCTCCGACAAATAGAGGTTGTTATCGCGTCGACCGTCTCGCCATGCTGACCCTCTGCACACGGCGCATCCTTGTAAACCCGCGGGATTAGAGGATTGTGTGGAACGTTGGAGCAAGAGGGGTGCACTACGCCCGCCCGAATAGAGCCCTCACCACGTCCTTCATTGACCCCACTTGATGGAGGCGAGGATGTCTCCCAAACTACATTGTCATCACTGGGCGGCTTGCGGGGGACGACGACGCGGACACTTCCCCGAGCGCATGCAAGGTATCATTTATGTATCTTTTCTTTTTCTCAACATGGGCGTGGACGAGTGGGATCCGAGTGTAATTGGGATATTTATACTTGTTCCACGTCTATAAACATTGACAAACACTTCACTTTATAAATAAAATCCCCCTAGGTGGCGTCCAGGGCACGGATGGATCGATCTACGGGCACAACCCCCGGGTTGGCCAAACCTGGCACCGTGTTTTTTGCGAAAGAAAAAAAAAATCCTACCCCTTACCCTAACTCTAACCCTAACCCTAACCCAAACCCTAACCCTAACACTAACCCTAACCCTAACCCTAACCCTAACCCTAAAATCCTAAAACCCTAACCTTGAAACCCTAAAATGCCAACCCTTACCCAACCCCAAAAAAATCTCAAATTTTTTCTCTCCTCGGGCAGAGCTTCTCTCTCTTCCGTCGGAGGCGATATGCTCATAACTTTTACGTTCAACCTCAGAAGGTCGTTAGAGTCGGAAGGTCAAAATCTATTGAAATCGACTCATAGATCGCCAAAAATGGATCAGTATAGCTCATTTTGAAGGAAATTGAAGATCCGAGGTAAGTGTTTGATGTAATACGACGACGTCCGAGATCGATCGGCTCGTATTACGTCACAGGTAAAAAAGACGATGAGTGGTTTCGTAGTTAAATGAATGAATGTCGAGTTGAGAGAGTTCCCGTTAAATGAGCAATATTCGGACAACATGGACAGGGGATGGAAGTCGATGCCAATCACTAAATGAGATATTGATCCGGATTAAACTCCCAATGGCCCGTTGGACCAACTAAGACGTCTAAGGAGTGAGGGGCGTTTGACGGCCTGAAGATGTTCGACGCCTAAGGATCAACGATTAATCTTCAACCACAATAAAGAAACATTTCTCTCGACGATGGTGGCTATCCTATAATGATTATCAGAATAAAGCATGGCAGAGGAAGAGATAGCGGAAGACGGTAGTGGAGACTGGTAATAATACTGGAAGTAATGGAGGGGAGACGGAGAGGTACCTGATTTGACAATAGTCCACAGCGTGGGAAGCAGCGTAGTTGACCGGTGGACGAAGGTGAGTCGATAGTAGGATCCTAGTGGGCGACGGCGGCGGCGGTAAATGGTGCGAGACCTCCGAATGAAAGGTTTCTTCAAAATACCCACCCAAGAAGGCTGTGATAGAGGGATGTTTCTTGATCTTCTTGGCGGGCTCTTGGAGAGTGTTGGAAGAATCTTGGTGGAGGGCGATCGCGGCGGTGGTTGACGGCGGCGGCGGGGATGATAGCCTCCAAGAAGAGGTTTCTTGAAAATAACCACCCAAGAAGACTGTGATTGAGTGGCATTTCTTAATCTTCTTGGAGGGATCTTGGAGAGTTCTGGGCGAATCTTGGCTGGTTCTTGGTGGAGGGCGATGGCGGCGGCAGACGACGGTGGCGGTGGGGATGATAGCCTCCAAGAAGGGGTTTCTTGGACGTTTCTTGGGGCCTAACAACCTAAGATTCCCAAGGAGAGGGCGGTCTTGGTCTATAGAGGGGTGGTTCTTGGAGGCGGTTGGTGGAATCTTGGGGAGGAACGACGGTGACGCGTACCCGGAGTGATCTCTATGGTGACGGTTGACGAAGCTTCTCCCTTGATGACGCTTTCTTGAATCCTTGAGACCCTTCGGAGTGATCTCGACGGACGGCCTCCTGGCTTCAAGAAAAGAACGACTTCTTGAATCTTTAAGCAACCCGGAGTGATCTTGACGGGTCGTTGAAACACGATGCCACGGAGTGATCTCAACGTGACAATGCGGGCTCTAACCATAGAGTAGTCTCGACGTGGGCGAGGCTAGCCAACCCTCTCTACACGCTAACTACGATATGGTGGAGACAAGAGTTGGAAACTTTCTTCAACAAATGACTCAAACCTTCGCATGGGCATGCTATCCCTTTATATAATGAGGATAGGTGCCAAGTGAGAACGTGGGGGAGGACGAACCGTCGTGAGACGTGGTTGGGCCTCTCCTTACAATTGAAAATAAAATGAAAATATAGAAACAGGACAAGGACAAGGCCCAACACCGGAGTAGTTCATGAAATCCAAGAACGAAAAAGACAAAGCAAACAAATAAAAGGGAAGATAAGATGCTTTACATGGAGTACTTAAACTCCGGGTCGCGAGCATCGGTGCGAGCAGCTCGTCGTGGTTGGAGATTACGGGCCTGGTGTCCGCTGGATGGTCCTCCATCAGTTTTATTTCGGAGTTTGGTTCATGAAATTTAGATGCTATCCAAATCCAAATTGTGCCAAATTTGGACTTGGATTATTCGTACTAAGGAGTAAAACATAGAGGTATAATTTGTTTTCTCTTAACCTCTCTCTTTTTTATGTAATTTTGATGTTTTAATCGCCCTCGCCGTAAAAAGAAAAGGAACAAAAGCTCGCAGCCTACAATCCCATGGGGGCCGTTGAGTTAGCAGACACATCTAGCTGGCTGTCTGACAGGTCAAACATGTCAAATGCCCAGCATATGGCTCAAGGCGGGTGGATGCCGCCAGCACACTCCTTGTCTAACGTGCTTGCCACATCAGATCTAGGAAAGTGGGAAGCGTCAGCCAAGAGATCCATCAAGACCGTCGAATCTGACAGTCTGGATGGATCTAACGACCACAAAAAATCAAAAAACAAAACAAAAACCGTATTTAAAAAAAACCCAAAAACACGAAGATTTAACATCGCCGCCCTCCATCATTGCGGCGGATGTTATCTGTCCATCTATCTGGACCATCGGTGATGACACGTGTCGCGCTGACAACGGTCCAAATGATGGGCCTTCTGTGGTCCGCCGGACGGTAAAAAAAAGAGCCATTGGCTTTAAAAGCCGACGACTCTTTAAAAAAATCTTTTCACCTTGAAGCTCTCCCTTCAGCCACGACAGATCCGACAGCTCCCATTAAATCTCTCAACTTGATAGATCAATGTGAGGCCGTTGGATCTAATGACTACGCTGACGTGGGCGGAGCACCGGACGCAACTAATAGTGCATTCACTGCGTTGCCGGTAAGTTCACCACATTCAACACCCGCCATTGTTGACTGTTCCACGCTCTCGGCGTCTGCCATTGTTGACCATTCCATGCCGCTCCTGCCGTCAGATTGCCAAGTGGTACACCACTTGGAGGGCTGCGATCATGCCACGTCGACTCCAGCCCCGTTTTTAAACATCTACACTAGCATGGCTCCCCCAAGTTGCGCCCTAAACAATCCACCTGGCAAAAATGAGATGGTCCTATTGGACCAACTGGATTATTCTGCCCTGTCATCGCTAACAGGGCAGATTGATGATGCCACGTCCGATCGAGTCGACTCGGTAGACAATGGCTGAGTCGACCAGGTCGGCTCAAGCACCTAAGCCAGAGTCAATCTGGTCAACTCAGCCGACCCGGGCCGAGTCAACCTAGTCAACCTAGGCTGAGTCAGTCCCGTCTACCCAGCTGACCCAAGCCGAGTCGACCCAGTCGGCTTGGCCATCTCAGGCTACGTCGACCCGGTCGACCCAGCCACCCTTGGGCGATTTGACCAAGTCAACCAGGTCAAACTAGTGCTTCCTGGCTGAGTTGATTCGGCCAACCCGGTCATCCGTGATCGAGTCAACTCAGTTGACTCAGCCACTCATGATCAAGACGAACTAGTAGAATCGGTCAAAGAGGACCGAGTCAACCCGATTGACTCGGTCAAATAGGACCGATTTGAACTAGAGGTCCCGGTCCACCATGACTGAGTCGAACCGGTCGGTTTGATCATTATTGATCAAGCCGAGCCGATCACCTCGATCAACCATGGCTGAGTCAACTCGGTTGTCTCGGTCAGTTGCAATCGAGCGAAACCTGTTGACTCGATCAACCACGACCAAGCTGAACTGGTAGGCTCGATCGTCAAGGAACGAGTCAACCCAGTCGCCTCAGTTGACTTAGTCAATGCCGACTCGACCCATAGAGTGGAGGGCCACCATACATCGCAGACGATAGGACAGGCGCCTGAGGAACAACTAGCTGAACAAGTACACACATGGGCAGCGAGAGTGGCGGGAACTACACACATGGGTGCTACACACACGACCCTTGCACTTCCTCTCCCCAAGCTCGCACTACCCCCTCATTATTATGATTCAACCCCCAAATGGGGTACACTGATTTGGAGGGTATGCACGTAGTAACCTTCTCCAAGAAGAGGTCTCGAGGATGGCAGCACCATTTGCATAAACATTGATTAGACGATTCACTACGAAACGCTCACTCATTGACGATATTGCGTGGGTATACTTACCGCCGGGGCACTTCCAGGGCCAGGTGGTTATTGGCGCACGCAACCATCAGAGTGTCTTTATTTGCTTCCAATTGGAAGATGACTTTAGGAAGGCCTAGAGTCAAACCACATGGACGATCAATGGCTCCACTATGCACACATATTGCTGGATGGCTGAACAGATGAGTACCACTCGGGAGCACTGTCCCCACTCCGTGCCGGTATGGATAGGGTTCCCAGGGTTACGACCCCATCTCTTCACGCCGGCTGCTCTTAAATCTCTAGCTGGTGCAGTTTGAACATTTATACGTCTTGATAGGGACATACATTTGTTTAACCGCCCAGGACATGCACTCGTATGTGTCGAGATAGATCACCTTGAGCCCATTCACCGCATGGTACTCATTCTGAATGGAGACGAGTTGATCCGTCAGCAGATCGTGTATGAGAACCTCCCGCAGTTCTGTACACACTGTACCCTCCTTGGCCACACTATCCATACATGTCGCCAAAAGGCATCACAGACCACACCAACTCTTATAGAGGAGTACCTTCCCCCTTTGCCGTATAACGATTATATACTAGCGGCAAGGCCCACTACCCACGACCGTCGCCCTACCCAGAGGACACCCCAGACTGGCCGCCATACCCTTCTAGTGCAGGGAGTGCCTAGTGTTCTGCCCTCACCTTACCTCAAACACCTTTGCCTTATTAGATGTGCAAGGGAGACACGAAGGAGATTGCACGGAGGTCACGCATACCCACTGCACTATTCCACCCCCTCGTCCTTTATCCTCGAGTTCCTTCCTCGCACCTCAACCTTCCCCGCCCTCACATCATCGCCCCCTCCCACCCACTCCCACCCTAGTACCTTCTCCATCATCCCCGCCTACCCTTTCTTCTCCATCACCAGATCACCATCTATCTTCACCTCGCTCCCCTTCCCCTCGATCCCCTCCACCTCACTCTCCCCCACCCCGCGCATCTCCCCCGACACTACCCACCCCTTCTCCTCGCTCATCACCCACCTCTCCTCCCTGCCCGCCACCCACCCCCATCCCTTACATACCACCCCACCCTAGCCACATTCCCCCCCCACCGGATATACTTATCGTCTTACCCGACCTCTACCCATCACATATACCTTTCAAGCCGGAGGGATGCTTGACTAACACTCAAGCACCACTCCCTAGTTCCGAGGACACCTGTGGATATACTAGCGGCCACGCCTCCACAGGAGAGAGGAGGACGATGTCGCCTCTCGCTCTGAGGAGTCAGACGTGGACACTCCCCCTCCACCAGGTCATCACTCGGATACCCTGGATCCACATTGCATCTATAACACCCGATCGAAGGTGCATCACGCAAGTCGATAGTTTTATGATTCCAAGTCTTATTTGGAATTGTAGAGGGATCGGCAACCCTCTAACCTAGTCACATCTCCTCTCCCTATTCAATAAGTACAACTTAGGATTAGTTGGACTTATTGAACCGATGACTACATCGGATTGCTCCAATTCCATTGCGGAGAAACTCGGAATGGATCATGTTTATGGTCATCCCTTGAATATGCCCTGGCTTCTATGGTGATGGAGGACCATCCAGAAGACACCAAGCCCAGACGACTCCAGCCACGCCGAGCTGCTCGCGCCGATGCTTGCGACCCAGAGTTCAAGTACTCCGTGTAAGCATCTTATCTTCCCTTTTATTTGTTTTATCTTTTCGTTATTTTCGTTCTTGGATTTTACAGACTGGGCCAGTGTTGGGCCTTGTCCTTGTCATGTTTTTCTTTTCAATTGTAACCATTTAAGAGAGGTCGAACCACGTTTAGCGATGGTTCATCCTTCCCACAATCTCACTTGGCACATATCCTCATTATATAAGGGGATAGCATGCCCAAGTGAAAGGTTGAGTCATTTGTTGAAGGAAATTTCCAACTTGTGTCTCCACCTTATCGTAGCTAGAGTGTAGAGAGGATTGGCTATCCTCGCCCACGTCGAGATCACTCCGTGGTTAGAGCCCATGTTGTCACGTCAAGATCACTCCGTGGCGACGTGTTCAATGTCCCGTCGAGATTACTCTGGAACGCCTAAAGAATCAAGACATCGTCCCATCTTGAAGCTGAGGAATCCTCCGTCGAGATCACTCCGAGGGGTTCTGGTGGGGGACCATCCTGGAGACGTTTTGACTGGACGACATCAGCCACGCCGAGCAGCTTGCGCCGATGCTCGCCACCCGGGGTTCAAGTACCCCGCATAAGCATCTCTATCTCACTTGCGTTTGTTTATGTTTTGTTTGTATTTCTGGATTTCATGGACTGGGCTGGTGTTGGGCCTCGTCCTCATCTTTTCCTTTTATTTTTCAGTTGTATTTTCAAATTTTAAGGAGAGGCGGAACCACGTCTCATGACGGTTAATCCTCGCCCCCCACGTTCACTAGGCACCTATCCTCACTATATAAGGGGATAGCATGCCCAAGGAACATTTGAGTCCTTTGTTGAAAAAGAAATCCAACTTGTGTCTCCACTATCGTAGAGAGTACAGAGTAGAGAGGTCTGGCTAGCCTCGCCCACGTCGAGATTATTCCGTGGTTAGAGCCCTCGTCGTCACGTCGAGATCACTCCGTGACGACGTGTCCAAGCGTTCCATTGAGATTACTCCGAGACGAATAAAGAATCCAAGAAGTCGTCGCCGTCTAGAGCTGAAGAAACCTTCGTCAAGATCACTCTGAGGGAGTCCAAGGCTGTAGGTTTGACGTCGACGATCGCCTTCCACAGGGTTACTCAAGATCCCACCAAGGTTCCCAAGAAAACCCCAAGAAAGCATCTTCTTGAAAGTTTCTTGGGTGGTTTCAGCTCTAGAAATACCCCTCCTTGGGATCAAGATCCGCTTTGCTGCCACCGCCTCCGCCCCCGTCGCCGTCCACCGCCGCCGACCTCGGCTCCTGCCAGCGCCCGCTCTTGCACGCCGCCCACGTCCGCATGCCGCCCGCGTCCGCACGCCGCCCGTGCCCACGCTCTGCCGCACCGGCGCGCGCCGCCAGCGCCTGTGCGCTGCCTGCTTCGCCGTCGCCGCCGCACCTTGCGCCACCTGTGCCGCACTAGCCCGCGCCGCTCTAGCCTGCGCCCGGGCGCCATCCGCGCCGGTGCCATCGCGTCCACGCGCCCCGCGCCGCGCACCTCCTTGCCCGCTGCGTGCGCCTTTGCTCGCGCGCGCCGAGCCAGCGCGCTGCCACGCTAGCGCGCTCCTGCGCCCGCGCGACCCCGTGCCCACGCGGTCCTCACACCTGCGCGCCTCCGCGCCCACGCGCACCCACACCCCATTCGTCGTCGGTTCTGCCATCTGGCTCTGACCGTCCACCGATCACGTCCATCATCCAGCACCTCTCCAATCTTTGCTGTTCCTTACCATCGACACCGACTCGAACACGACGATGCTGTGGACTAACGACGAATCAGGTACTTACTCGTCTCCCCTCCATCTTACCAATATCATTACTTTCTACAGTCTCGTCATCCCCTATCTCGTCCGCTGCCCCATTACTACATTCGTCGATAGGATAGCCACTTTTGTCGAGAAGTAGGATCTTCTTTGTGGTACGGGGTAATTACCGACTTAGACGAAGAACTCCACCCGGCCGTCAAACGCTCCTCTCTTCTTAGTCATCTAGTTGGTCAACAGGGTCATTGGGAGTTTGATCTCGGATCAATATCTTCCCTTTGATCGACGAGGGTCATCGTCCCCATCCGTGAACGACCGATTCATTGCTCATTCGACATTTCAACATCATCATACTTTCATATCTTTCACGAACTTACTCATCGATTCTTGTGGCGTAATACGAGCCAACCGATCCCGACAGGTCGTATTACATCAGGTTCTCAAGGTTTTCAAGAAAGCTCCTACAACGGAGAAGCGTCGCCAGCCATGCTCGTTGAGATCACTCCGGGTACGCGCCGTCTATATTCCTCCCCAAGAACTCACCAACGGCCCGCAAGAATCTCCTTTAGATCAAGAAAACGCCCATTTCTTGAAGATATTGGGTGGTTAACTTTCAAGAAAGTCCCTTTCTTGGACGCACCGTACTGCCGCCGCCGTCCCTTACTGCCAACGCCGTCGCCGAACATTGCACGAGCACATCCCATCAACGCGCCGCCGCTCCGCCAAGCGTCCTGCAGCCGCGCCGTCGTTGACCCACGCCGTCGCCAAACCACTCCCACCCACGCCACTATTGCAGGGTCTCCACGCCGTTCCTTCGTTCAGCGCCCGTGGGGTTCCCCTACGCGTGCTCTACTATCAGGTGCCGCACGTTCCCCCTCTTTCCTGCATGCGGCCGCGTGCACCCCTGCACGCGTTCCCGCGCGTGGCCCTACGCGTGCCCCCACGCGCGCCCCTACGTGCGTCACACCCATGGTCGTCTCCCAGTGCCGACACATGCGTCAGCCCACACGCGCCCGTGCATGCCCCGGCGCGCACCCCCCGTGCGCACCCTGCGCGCGCCTATGCCCGTGGCTACCTTCCGCCGTCTGCACGCGCCCCAGCACCCACACGCGCCTAGAACTCGCCGTGGCTCCGCGCCGTACGCGCCGCCTGACGTCCGCGTGTGTCCACACCACATCCCGCTGCCGCCGCTCGCAGCCCCCTGCCAGCGAGTCTCTTCTTATTACCTGTCGGTCCATCACCATCTCCAAACTTCTACAATTCATACTGCACCCCGGACTATCGACACTTAGGTACCCATTCGTCTCCCCTCCATCATTCTAGCATTATTACGTCTTTCAGTGCCGTCTCCCGCTATCTCTTCCTCTGCCCTGGTTTACTCCAACAATCGTTATAGGTTAGCCACCTTGTCGAGTGATAGGTCTCTCTTGCACTGAAGGGTTAATTATTGATTCTAGACGGCGAACATCTTTGGGCCGATAAACGCCCGTCATTCCTTAGACGTCGTAGTTGGTCCCAAGGGTCATCGGGAGTTTAATCCGGTCAATATCTTCCTTAGTGGACGACGTTGATCCTCCTTCCTCTTCCGTGGCCGTCTTTTATTGCTCATTAAGGAGTAGTTTAAAGGTCATTCATTTCAAATCATTAAATACGAATCCATTCATCGTCATCCTGTGACGTATTACGAGCCGCCCAATCCTGGCACGCCATCGTATTACATCATATTGGTATCAGAGCCGGTCGTGTTAGTTTCACCTAACACGGTCGGTATAATATCATTTAAATCTTCATTGAAATATCATCCATCATATCTTGAAATTCATTCGCATCCATACGCGTCATTACATTGCATCCATCACTAGCATACCCGTAGCATTTTATTGGTGGATTGTTGACCCTAGAATGGTTCGCACACGAGCCTAGTGTCACGGTACTGACTTAGCTGAACGTGATGACGATTATGACCATGATCTCGTCATAGGGGATCTCCTACTTGAAGATCCATTAGGCAAACGACTTCATCTAGATCATGTGGAGAACGAGGAGGTAGCTTTACCTCCTCCCCGACCTAGGGAACCCACCCCTCTGGTTCCGATGCCTCTCGACGAAATGGCGCCACCAGCACATTGAGCTTTCGAAGACCTGCGATCCGTCAGCGCGGCAGCTACATGTAGGGCCTCGGTGAATGAGCCCTATGGTGACCCCTCGGCCAGCGAGGTTCCCCAACGCTCGAGCAAGGCCCCGATGCGGGATCTCCCTGCTCTAACGCACCGACCACAGGATCCCGAGGAGCCTCTACCTTACTACAGCCGATGAGAAGACTGGGACAATGGCTATGGAGATCAACGAAGAACTCCTCCGCCCCCGGAAGAGTATCATGCGCCGAGATACTACGACGATCATTCCTATCCACAGGATAGGAATTACTACCCACCCGAGAACAGGAGTTCTTGACATCTTGATCATCATGGGCGTCCCCATGAGATGGCCCATAACCCTAATCGGATACCGGTACCCAACGCTCCCCACTACTCATCTGTACCCGGTAGCCCTCGGCACCCACCCGCTACCCGTCGATCGGAGGTCACCACGTATGGTGGTAGCTCCGCCCATCCGCTCTATTACGGGTCGGCACCCGCACTAGCACCAACCCATTATGAGGAGCCCCCGACGCCACCCCGAGCAGCACCGAGATACCCCGCCGAGTATCCCTATGCACCTCATCAGGAGTACCCACCGGATGACATTACTCGACCTAGGAGGCCGAACACATACTCGCCAGGTCCGGAGTAGGCCTATCCCACACCTCCCCTAGCACCGCCGAGGCACTACCATCGCTATGAGTATACGGAGGACTGCCCACACTACCCCCAGGCACCTCGTCGAGTTGCATATCATCCGGAGCCACAGGATCATGCTTATCGACGAGATGCACCCCGTCGATCACCAGCTCGTCACCACGAGGACAAACCGGATCGACAGAGAGAGGCGCATCGCGCCATGATCCAAAAGAGTGTTCGAATAGCTAGGGGGGAGCCTTCTAGGGAGAACTCGCCTTACATCTTCACTCTCACTCACAGCCTGTTGACCCCCCTTGGTTTGTAGTTGGGGATTTCAACTGCATGCGGGCAGTGAGCAAATGCCAGTGAGGGCGCCTACCTCGGCCAAGTTCTATGCAAGCGTTCAATAATTTTATCCACCGGACATCACATGTGGAGCCTCCTACCATCGGAGAGAAGTAGACTTCGTATAATCCACGTCAAGCCAATCCTCCTTCTCTCGGACTCGAGTAATCGAGTTCGCCGCCCCCCATTCCGCTTCCAAGCCATGTGGTTACAGCATAACGACTTCCGTCATTTTGTACACAGCCATTGGCATGGAACGATCTCGACATCATCTATGGAGAACTTCAGCTATCGCTTGAGGAATCTCAAACTCCACCTGAAGTGGTGGAATCGACATATCTTTGAAGACGTCCACGTGCGAGTCGAAACACTCAAGATGGAACTAGCTATCATCAAGGGACAGTTGCAAGATGTCTGGATGGACGAGGTGGGAGAGCACCACATTCGACTTAAGGAGCAGCTTGAGGACGCTATGCGGCGCTAGGAGATTTTCTAACTCCTGAAATTGCGTATCCAATGGCTACGCGAAGGTGATAGAAACACACGTTTTTTTCACGCTTCGATCCATCACACAGCCAGGCCTAATTATACGACTCTACTAGAGATGTATAATCAGCACCCCGCCCAGCTGGCAGACGTAGGAGTGCCCTTTTACTGCTCGCTCTTATCCGCACAACCAACTATGGTGAGTGAGGACCTTCTCGCCTCTATCCCTCACTTGGTGACCAACCAGGAAAGCGCCCTCCTCACAGCCCTACCTACACGAGCAGAGATCAAGGAGGTCGTCTTTTCCTTGGCTAGGAACAAAGCCCTTGGACCAGATGGATTCTCAGCAGAACTCTATACAGCTTGTTGGGACATTGTAGGTACCAATTTGATGCTCGCTATCAAGCAAGTGTTTACGCGTAAAGTCTTCCCTCGTAGTTGGAAAACTACTTCTTTGGCACTCATACCAAAAGTGGCTCTTCCAACTACCTTCCGAGACTTTTGCCCCATTGGTCTTTGTATTGTATGCTACAAAGTTGCATACAAAATCATTACTAACAGACTAAGGAACCTCCTTGAGGGACTCATCTCGCCTGAGCAGTGTGGTTTTGTCAAGGGTCAACGGATCCATGACAAGATCATGCTCGTACATGAACTAGCCCAGACCTTGGATGCTCATATGCCGGGCTCAAATGTCATCATCAAACTGGATATGGAGAAGGCGCTCATGTTGCGCCACTTTGGTTTCAACACTGAGTTCATCGATCTTGTCTATGCTTGCAAAAGAGAGAATCACTTCTCTCTTTTGATGGATGGAAACTTCAGTGGATTCGTCACGGCCACGAGAGGTCTCCAGCAAGGCGATCCTATCTCGCCTACCCTTTTCATATTGTTGGAAGAGGTATTCAGTCGATCGCTCACCCGTGCGATCGATCACGACCTCATTCAACCGTACTTTACGAAAAGGGGATGCCCGATCCTCTCACATTCTCTATTTGCAGACGATGCTATCCTCTTCCTCAATGGATCAAAAAAATCCATTAAGGAACTTATGAGTGTCATTACGGCATACGAGCAAGCTTTGGGCCAGCTCGTAAACGCCTCGAAGAGTACCTTTATAGTTGGTCATTCCACTACTATTATGCACACTCAGATCATCCACCACTATACTCGATACTAACGAGGATGTCTTCCTTTTGAATATCTTGGATGCCCTATCTTTTTGGGACCCGCGAGGCATAACTACTTTGATACCTTGTGGGGTAAACTCCTAAAGAAACTAGAGGGATGTAAACCCCATTTCCTATAACCTGGTGGGCGTATCCAACTTATTCGACACGTCCTCATGAGTATCCGATTGCACACCCTCGTGGTTCATTCACTGTCTTCTACGGTCCTTTGCTCCGTGGAACGACTATGCGCACATTTCTTATGGTCAGGTCACCTCGAGGGAGAGTACCGCCACCGTTGGGTTTCTTGGGAGAAAGCGTGTTGGCCGACGGATGAGGGGGGTCTAGGGATCAGAAGCCTCACGGATGTCCAGGACATGCTCTTCACCGGTATCGATGAACCGTCTACCCACGACACGTCGTAAGGAGTCGGATGGGGAATCGGGGTTAGCCCGAGCCGGGTAACCATCATATCAGATATGGCATTGATGCAACTTCCACTATCGACGATCAATTTACACACTTTGTCATTTATCTTGACATTGGTGTAAAAGATCAAGGTGCGGAGCGACACGTCTACCATAGTGTCTGGTCGGGGCTCTATTGGAGCGGTCCAGACAGGTGGGGCAGCTCGAGGTGATAACTGTGCCCTACTAGTGTTGGGCTGGTCAACGGCTATGTTAGCCAGCTGGTGGACTAGGGCTCGTGGCACCGTGGGAGGAGTCACACGAGGTACCATAATCTGGATGTACTCGAGCTATCCGTCGGGTTCCTCGTACTCAATGGCAAACTCATCCTCCTTGTGGTAGTGATCATCTTGTGGGGCTTCCACTTCCTCCGTATAGCCGGGTTTGACGTCTCCAACGTCGATCAACAGTGCTGACAATGGGTATTGGTTTGTCGGGTGCCCTCTTCCTTGGCACTTGAAGCACGTTACGTGGGCTTGACTGACGGTGATGCTATGGGTCAGAGTGTCGTTCGTGACGACCCGAGCAGGTGGGGTAGAACCCACTGAAGTGGCATGGGCAGTTCCTTACCCCCTTGTGGTCTAAGTAGCCCATATGGTCGCAGGGGTAGTCTGAGCAGGAACGGGTCGAACCGGAGTAGTCCGGGGCATAGTGGTTGCATTGGGTAGTGTCGCCTCATCACTCGGAGGATCCATGTGCTCGACTAGGCGATACGCCTCATCCATCTCAGCCAGGTTGCTCTTGAGAACCTCGTTGCGCAAGGCCGGTCTGAGCTCGTGGGCGAGCTGTCCGATAATGACTCGCGGGTCCTCCACGAATTGGCAGCGCATCTGGCATTCCTCGAATGCCTCGATGTATTCCGTCACGGAGAGTCCACCTTGCCTAACGTTGACCCACGTGAGGAACAACGACATCTGATATTGTCGAGGAACGTAGTTGCTCTGAAGGTTCTGTGCCATGTTGACCCACGACATGATGGGTCGTCCTCGTCGCTTGGCGGCGACGCGCTCGTTCTCCCATAATATCTTGGCTTGTCCGCCATGTCTCAGCTACACATATTCGACGCATAGGTCATCATCCATGCTGTACCACCAAAAGTAGGAGTTCATGCTCGACTCCTAGTCAATGAACTCCTTGGATTTCTGTGAACCCTCAAAGACGGTGATGTCGGCACATACGCTACTCTGGATGAGGGCATGGTGCTCCTCTCATCATCGATCTTCATCGTCCGAATGCCGCTCTGGCACAGGGTAGTCCTCGTGACGTGGGTCAACACGTCATCGAGTTGGGGTCAGCTCGCGGCCGTGGTAGTCTCGATAGTGAGGACTACCGTCGCGAAGGGCGCGGCCATCAGGCGTCGCGCGTGGCGGGTATCGAAGGATGTCATCGTCCTCCTCGTACTGGCGGTGCAGGGGCCGGTAGCGGTCATCATGGCAGGCAGGCATGTCTACCACTAGCCGGTGATCGCGGGGCTAGACGGGGTCGTCTCGGCGGGCAGGGTAGTCGGCATCCAAGTCACGATCTTGTCGTCGGACGTCGTAGTCCGGTCGGGCCAGTCGGTCGGCCTCATATTCGCGGGCATAGCCATCCTACAGGTGTCGTTGTTCCCGAGCACGGGCGTTATGTGGGCCTCGCACCGGGTCACGGTCAAGACGTCTGGGATAGGGGACGTCATCATATCGGCGGTCGTAGTCATCATACACGTCTTCATCTTCGTCGTAGAGGCTCCTCTGTCTTGGTGGGTGTTGGGCGGCTCTAGGCGGGTTGTGTCGTGGTCCTCGAGCGGGGAACACTGGCCTAGTTCCCTGTACGGGGGATCGGGGCCGCGCGAGTATCCACTCCATGCACTCCATTTTGGCTACAATGGTGCAGAAATACGCTCCTTGGACTTCAGACGGGTCCTCCGAGAGTCGAAGCTGGCGATGTGTTCCTCCTCGTCTGCGTCCTGTGCCTTGGCCGCGAGTAGTGGCGCTCTAGGGTGTGACCTCGTCCACGGGATTCTTCCCGTGCGGTCGACGACCTACGGCCGTCCCTTCTTTGTAATCACTGGGAGGGGACTCGCTGCGGGAAGGCGGTGAGTCGGGGGGGGAAGTTCGTGGGTCACGAGACGTGCTAGTGGGGTCTCATGGTCCGAACGATTCAGGGGCACCCGTATCGGCTAGAGCAATCCGCGCGTGAGCTGTGAGCAACCACAGCCTGCTCTGATACCAAGGTATGGGACTCGGTGTCGAATGTCACGTGGTCCGATACTGATTCTGAAGAATTCATCTAGCTCGGGATTCCTATGGGGAGATCCTACGTTGAGATGCACAGGTGTTTGGTATGTCGTACGTGCAGCTGCCGACAAGCAAAGGATGCTGACCTCCCGGATATCAACAGAGTCGCCCAGACACAGGGGTAGACCTTTTGACCCTTGTCCGGTGGGACGAGGACGTTACAGCACCGAACAGGATAACTCCCGTCGGAAGATGCTCGCACGGGACAAGCGGACTCGACTCGCACAAAATGGGTAAGACGCTCAAGTTTGATAATTCTTCACTCAACCTTACTTGCTCACCTACGTCTAACCCGAGCGCGCTCGAGGCAATTGAGAATATACTGCAAGAAATAAGAGACGGTGATGAATCAACGTGCCTCGTGATCGTCTCGCGGAAGATCATCTTCCTTTCGTGCAGGAGGGTCGGTAGGTGCGTCACGGCGTCGAGGGAGGGCGAGGGCAGCGTGGAGTGAGCGGGCGTCAGGCGGCAGTCTAGGCGCGGCAGACTCAAATCGCAGGGCGCAGCACGGCGAGCGTAGGCAGGCAGAACCCTCCGATGCAGGTGCAATCGGCAACTATAGGCATGAGTTTGGCGGCACGACGTGCACCGTAAGCGCGGGCGTCCAATACATGGCAAGAGCACAGCACGGCGCAGATGCACGCAGCAAGCACAACGGCCGGTGTAGGGCATGGGCAAGGCGCGGACGTAGCGGTCTCACTCACAACTGGAGTGGCGACAGAGGGTCCCAGCTCCGGTGGTGCAAGCCCCAGCGCGGGAGGCTCCAAGCAGGCCAAGCCGTCGAGGACAAAAGGCTCGGCATCCGCCGACCGTGCAGCGGGGCGTCTAGGCTCGTTGGCTGTGGAGGTGAACTCGACTCTCGCAACGAGAGCGATGCAGCGCTTCGAGAGGGTGACTTAGGGACTAAGCGGGCGATGATTGGTCCCCAGCGATGAAGGTCGACTATGGCGGCGACGTTCGCATCGCGGCTCGCAGGTGCGTGTGAAAGGAGGGGCGGTGCAGTAGGGGGGAGGTCGCTCGCGTTGCGGGCGCGGTAGTGACGATGGTGTTCATGTGGTGCACACCCACGCACAACAGACAGGGAGGCGTCGGGTAGTGGCAGGCCAGCGCGGGCCGACGGTGCTACTACGAGGCGGCGTGGTTATACTAGCAGCGACCGAGGCTGGCAGACGAGCATTGCTGGCAGCAGCGGGGCTCCGACCGATGGGTGGCACTGGTAGCTACGGCGGCGCAGGAATGACAGGGGGGGTCATTGGCGGCGCGCTGATGGGCGTCACGGGTTCAGCATTCTCTTCTTCACTTGTGACGTAGTGCAACTGGGGAAAAGGGCGACTGAGGAGATGGTTGTGATGATGACGGGTAAAGGCTGTTAGACCTTGGGTGGCCCTGGCAGGGGCGGCCTGGGCTGTCCTGGTTGGTGCAGCCTGGGCGATCTTTGGGCGGTCAAAGCGAGCAGCATGGGGTGGCCTTAGGCGGCCATGGCAGGGGTGGCTTGGGCGGCTCTTGGGCGACCCTTGGCGGACAGCTTTGGCGGACCTTGGGCAGCCCTAGGTAGGCGGCTTGGGGGCGACCTTGGCTGCCTTGGTAGGGGCGGCCTGGGGCCCTTGGGCAACCTTGGGAAGGAGAGAGAGAGAGAGGGTGAGAGAGAGAGAGAAAGAGAATTGAAAGGGTGGAAGGCCAGTGACGCAAGGCGGTGGCGGCGGCGGCGGCGGCGGTGGCGGTGGCGGCGGCGGCGGTGGCGGCACTAGGGTTAGAGGAAGGATATGGGAGGCTGGGCAGTCCTCCAAGAAGAGTTAAAACAAACTCAATTCTTGAATAATGACTGCCTAATTGTTTCTTGAAACAATGGCCTATATATATAGGCCTTGGAGGAAAGAGAAAACACAACTTACTAATGAGAAATTAAAGACGAGGGACGTGCTTCGTGTCACGCCAAGGGGCAGTTGTTGATCTGTCGTTGGTTATGTGTCATGATGCGCGAGGGAGCATGCGTACGTGGAGACGTGCATAGCGAAGATGGTTTTGGCGAGTCCACGGCAGAGGCGTTGACGTCGGTTTACTGTGGCAGTGTGTCCGTAGCTGAGACATTGACTTCGGTTGATGGTGGCAGCTCGTCCGGTGTCGATGCATTGGTGTCCATGCCACCAATTCCCCCGGGGTGCAAAGAACTCGACTCTGTCGAGTAAGCGTCAGGAGACTCCAACGGAAACACCAAGTCTGGCCGTAGGCGAGCTAGGTCCTCTTCTGTGATCCATGTGTCGTCCGTCGATGTTTTGCCCTGCCAACGAACAAGAAACTTCCGCACCGTCCCACCTTTGGTGAAGGTGATTACCTCGTCCAGTATAGCCTCGATGTTCTCTTGACAGTCAGAAGGTAGTGAAGGAGGAGTGGACAAGTCAAACTCACTCACCGAGAAGTCCGAGGGCAGAGGAGGGCCATTAGATGAAAGAGCTGGGGCTTTGAGTCCGACTAAATCCGAGATATTGAAAGTGGTGCTTATCCTCCACGTGGGAGGGTATGTCAATGGCATAGGCATTTTCCCCTACTCGTTTGAGGATTGGAAATGGCCCCGCACTACGAGCATGAAGCTTAGTAGCCCGCTTGGAAGAGAATCTCTCCGGCCTAACCCGCACCATCACCACGTCACCTTCTTTAAATTCATGAAAACGCCGATGTAAGTCTGCGGTCTGTTTGTATGAGGTGTTACTATTAATGATGTGTGTATGAATTTCCTCATGCGGACGTTTAATATGACTCGCAAACTCATGACCATCATCTAAGACTCTAGTATGCGGTAACATCGGTATAAGGTCAGTGGGTGTACGAGGTGAATGACCATGCACTATCTCAAATGGACTCATGCCAATGGTACAGTTGACCGACGCGTTGTAGGCAGATTTGGCACGCGGAACGACAGAATCCCAAGACTTAAGGTTTTCCCCAGCCAACAATCGTAATAGGTTGCCAAGGCTCCTATTAACGACCTCTGTTTAGCGATCCGTTTGGGGGTGAAAAGCCGTAGAGAACTTGAGCTTTGTTCCAAAGAGATGCCAAAGAGTCTTCCAAAAGTAGCTAGTGAATCGGACATCTCTGTCCGACACTATACTCCTTGGAAGTTCGTGAAGACGCACAATTTCATTGAAATAAAGCTGGGTGACATGGGACGTATCAGAAGTTTTAAAGCAAGGAATGAAATGAGCCATTTCCAAAAAACGATCCACAACCACCATGATGGAATCATAGCGTTTGTTCGTCCTTGGAAGCCCTAACACAAAGTCGATGCTCACGCCATCTCAAGGTCTCTGAGGGACTGGTAGAGGGGTATATAGACCAGTGTTCTGTTTGACCTGCTTGGCGAGAGCACATACACGACATTGGGAAACTATGTTGGCTACGTCTCGCTTTAGGGATGGCCAAAAGAACCTGTGCTCGACCATAGCAATGGTTTTATCTCTCCCAAAATGACCACTAAGGCCTCTGGCATGCGTCTCCCAAACCAGGAAATCCCTAAGAGAGAGGACTGTGGAATGCATAGGCGATGGTCATAAAAGAGGAAAGCTCCTTCAAGGATATAGTCTTGGTGTTCGGAATGTGGGCGTTTGTGGACAGTTTGGATGATAGGCGCGAAATCCGGGCAATTGGGGTAGATGTCCTTCAGCTGATCAAATCCAATGACCTCGACCTTCATAACATTCAGTAGGTGGACTCGTCTACTCAAGGTGTCTTCGACACTATTTTCGACACCCCTTTTATGTTTGAGCAAAAAAGTATAAGATTCGATGTATTCGACCCATCTAACGTGCCTAGGGGTAAGTTTATGTTGGGAGTGAAGATATTTTAAAGCCTCATGGTCGGAATAGAGGACAAACTCTTTGGACAATAAGTAATGACGCCAGTAACGTAAGGATTGAATGATGGCATAGAATTCCTTATCATAGGTGGAGTATTTAAGTTTGGCATTTTTAAGTTTCTCAATGAAGGATGCGATGGGGTGATTCTCTTGGCTCAATACTCCACCAATCCCTAATCCCGACACATCACAAGCAACCTCAAATACTTTATCAAAATCGGGTAGTCGGAGGATGGGAGCTCGAGTCATTCTCAATTTGATATCATCGAAGGATTTCTGTGCGGCGGTAATCCACTCAAAATGATTTCCCTTGAGACATTCAGTTATCGGTGCCATGATGGAACTAAAGTTGTAAATGAATCATCTCTAAAAGGTGGCTAATCCGTGGAAGCTAAGAACATCATGGACATTTTTGGGGGTTGGCCATTGGATTATTGCAGTAATTTTGGCCGAGGCAACGGATACACCTTGGTCAGATAAGATAAAACCTAAGAATGAGACATGACTAACAAGAAAGGAACATTTTTTTGGGTGAGCATATAACTGCTCGGTTTTCAATACTTCACAAACTAAACGTAGGTGATGAAGATGATCGGGTGTGGACTTACTATAAATAAGAATATCGTCAAAGTAAACGACAACAAAGTTCCCTATGAATGGTCTAAGTATATGATTCATCAATCGCTGGAAAGTGCTAGGTGTGTTTGATAAACCAAAGGGCATGACCTTCCACTCATATAGCCCATCTTTGATCTTAAAGGTAGTTTTCCACTCGTCTCCCAGACGTATACGAACTTGGTGATAACCGCTTTTAAGATCAATTTTGGAGAAGATTTTAGAACCTGCCATCATATCAAACATGTCGTCATGCGGGGAATAGGAAACCTATACTTGACCGTAATCATATTTATAGCTCTACTATCTATGCACATGTGCCAACTCCCGTCCTTTTTGGGGGCCAGCAGTGCGGGTATGGCGCACGGGCTGAGGCTCTCTTAGATGAATGATGTGGGCACCACAGAGTGCGCAGTCTGCTGGGTACGACGCGGGGGTTCTCGGACGCGCCGGTCAAAGGATGGGCGGGCGACAGCAACGTTGGCAAGCGGCACATGCTGATCGAAGAGGGACTGCATGGTAGCATGATCCAACGAGGACGAGACAATGAACCAAGCTTCTTCCAATGGTTCTTTGCAATTCTTGATGAATAACAGCTAGGAAACGCAGATCTTGAAAATGATCATCCAAGAACAAGGGCAAAAGAACCTTTCGTCAATCAGACGGGACACAGAGTGATCTCGACGTGTAGACGGCTCGATGATGAGGTCACAATCTCCACGATCTTACACTACGAAGAAACTAACTATCTCTTTCAAAGAAAGAAAGGAAATGATTAAGAACAATCTGATTTTCAAATTTCTCAAGTCTGTCTATCACTTGGGCATGCCATCCCCTTATACAGGCAGGAGGGTTGCCAAGTGGCCGTTTGTGGAGGAGGAAACCATCGTACGATGAGGTCCTCCTCTTTACAAGTATTACATTGAAGAAAACAAAATAACGAAAGAGGCCTAAAACAACGGCCTAGTCCAATTGTTTGAAAAATCACAAAGTAAAACCAAATATAGAAGAAAACTTATGAGTCGTCATGCCAAATACTTAAATCCGGGGACGCGAACATCACCACGACCTGCTCGGTGTGGTTGTGCTTGTCTTTTGTCGGTGTTGATACGATGGCCCCCCATCAAAGCTACTTGCTTGGACGGGTCCCTGAGTCACGGCAACGGTGGCCTGTCGAACTTCATCGGAGCAAAGAAGGCGTCTATTGCCAAACAAACTTTATCCGTTGGGGTCGCACGTAAAGGGCGTACTCATCTGTATCTGTAAGACACCCGAAACGTATTGTTCTCTCGTTAACCTCTCTCACCTACCTAGCCCGAGAGTGGTGGAGACGGAAAAAAATCTACTGCAAGAGAATAACTAAACAAGCAATGGGAGAGGGCACCGTACGTCGTCGGCGAAGGCCTGTGTTGCAGGACTTTGTTGTCGTTAAAGGTGTGTCGCTTCAGGTGAAGTGATGGGTGCCTGAGAGCTCACTGCAGCTCAACGTGCAGTGTAGTGCCGAAGCAATTTGGAAAGATCTGTCGTCAAGGGTTGTGACGTATCGAACATAGTGCGGGCAGAGATGGCTTCGAACGACTAGCATGAGTATGAAACGTGTGGCACAATGCAGAATGCTGTAGACGGTGCAGTCGGTGCATGCAGCAAAGTGTGGAGATGCGTGTGATGCAGTGCGAACGGGCACCAAAGGGGCCGGCCGCGTGGGGCAGCGCGGGCAACGTGGCACGACGATGCAGGCATAGCAGGGCAGCTATCACGATTGGCGGCGGCAGTATCACTGGCGTGGCGTGGCGCAGACGGTGCGGATGACGGTGCAATAGTGCGGTGGCGTGCCAGCGCGACAATGAGGCGGCGTGGCTGCACGGCGGCGTGACGGCATGGCGACGCGTGCACAGACGTGCGGTGCGCCCGTGCGCGTAGGTGCGCGATGCGATGGTGCGCATGATGAAACGAACGCAGCGGCGTAAGGATGACGGCACAAGCACGTGCTCCAGGATGTAACCGCCACAGACGTAGACGTCGTGGCAAGGACGCCAGCGTGGCGTCATCAGTGCTTACGATGAGGGGCCAAATGCGGCGTTGACGCCGCTGCATTCGGCACCCCTGAGCTGGGCGCTGTGCGCCCGTTATGCCGTCTCGGCGCTCTCTATATGCCACATCCCTTAGTCTCTTGGCAGGATGTCTCCTGGCCCAACGCCCCGCACATGCAATGCGCGAGCTACCCGTGTTGTCGCTGCGAGGCATCCCGCACAACTCGATGCACTGCAACCGCGGCCCGCCGCCCATCGTGTGAGTCTCACACCTGTACGTAGCGCTCCCTACTCCCGCTCGTAGAGCGCGGCACTGGCGCGTAGCGTTGGCGCCAGCGCGTGGCGCTTGGCCTTTGCGCTTGGCGTTGGCGCGCGACGCTTGGCGCACGCGCACACACCGATCTGATGGGGGACCATCCAGCTGCCGCCAAGACTGAACGTCTCCAGCCACGCCGAGCTGCTCGCGCCGATGCTTGCCATCTGGGGTTTAAGTACTCCGCGTAAGCACTTATCTTTCTTTTATTTTTTTTGTCTTTGTTTCATTTTCGTTCTTGGATTTTTACGGATTGGGCCGGTGTCTTGGGCCCGTCCGCCTTATGTTTTTTTCATTTTCAAATGTAACCCTTAACGAGAGGCCGAACCACGTCTCGTGATGGTTCGTCCTCTCCACGATCCCACTTGGCACCTATCCTCATTATATAAGGGGATAGCATGCCCAAGTGAAGATTGAGTCTTTTGTGCAAGAAATTTCCAACTTGTGTCTCCACCTATCTTAGTGAGTAAAGTGTAGAGAGGAGTTGGCTATCCTTGCCCACGTCAAGATCACTCTGTGGTTAGAGCCAGCGTCGTCACGTCGAGGTCACTCCGTGGCTTCTTGTTTCAACGACCTGTCAAGATCACTCCAAGTTGCTTAAAGATTCAAGAAGATGTTCCCTTCTTGAAGCAAAGAAGCCCTCCGTCGAGATCACTCTGAAGGGTCTCAAGGATTCAAGAAAGCGTCGTCAATAGAGAAGTGTCGTCAGCCATCACCGTCGAGATCACTCCGGGTACGCGCTGCCTCTGTTCCTCCCCAAGAATACTCCAACCACCCCAAGAATCGCCACTCCTCAGACCAAGAAACACCCTCTTCTTGGGAATCTTGGGTGGTTAGACTCCAAGAAACCTCCAAGAAGCCCTTTCTTGGAGGCTGCCACACCGCCCGGCAACACCGTGCGCCATGTTGTTGTCCTCACGAGCTCCACACGAAACCGGGCCCGCACAAGTCCACATGAGCCCCGCGCGCACCCGCACAAGCACAGCACCCACACGAGTTCGCCGAGCCCTGCGAGAGTCCTGCATGCGTGCGCACGAGCCCGCACAAGCCTGTGCGAGCCCGCACGCGGCTGCACGAAGCCCCGTGCGAACCCCGCACACATCTGCAGGAGCCCCGCATGACCCTCGCGCGAGCCTGCGCGCATCCGCACGAGCCCGCACGAGCCCATGCGTGCACCTCGTTGTGGCACCCACCTGTGCCGCACCGCCTGGCACCGTGCGCCCTGCCCGTTGCCCTCATGATCTCTGCACAAGCCCCGTGCCCGCACGAGCCCCACTCAACTCGTCTTCGTCCCCTGGTGTTCTAACAACGTACCGCGCAAGTGGACTCTTGTCAAATAGGTACCCACTCGTCTCCCCTCCACTAAATTCCAGTATTATTACCTGTTTACAGTGCCGTCTTCCCCTATCTCATCCTCTGCTGGATTTTCACAATATCACTCATAGGATGGCCACCTTGTCGAGAGATAGGCTTCTTCACTGTGGTAGAAGGTTTAATCGTTGATTCTTAGGCGTCAAACATCTTCGGGCCGTCAAACGCCCCTCACTCCTTAGGCATCTTAGTTGGTCATACAGGTCATTGGGAGTTTAATCAGATCAATATCTTGCCCAGCGCACGACGTTGATCATCCTTCCTCTTCCGTGACCATCCTTTTATTGCTCATTTAAGGGGTATTTCATACGTCATTCATTTCAAATCATTAGTTACGAAACCAATCATCATCATCCTGTGACGTAAGACGAGTCGCCCGATCCTGGCACGCCATTGTATTACATCATATTGGTACCAAAGCCTGTCGTGTTAGCTCTTGCTAAACACAGTCGGTAGCATATCACTTGACATTTTATCGAATTGTGCACGTCATATTTCAAAACTCATTCGCATTATACACGTCATTTCACTGCATCCATCATTAGCATACCTGTAGACACTTTTATTGGTGGATGGTTGACCATAGAATGGTTTGTACGCAAGCCCAGTGTCAAGACACCGACTTAGTTGAACGCGACGACGATCATGACCATGATCTCGTCATAGGGGATCTTCTACACGAAGATCCATTAGGCGAATGGCTACACCTAGATCATTTGGAGAACGAGGAGGTAGCTTTACCTTCCCCCCCGCCTAGGGAACCTGCCCCTCGGGTTCCGAGGCCTCTCGACGAAACGGCGTCACCAGCACATCGATCTTCCGAAGTCCGGCAGTCCATTACCGCGGCACCTACACGTAGGGCCTCGGTGAATGAGCCTCATGATGACCCCTCGGCCAGCGAGGTTCCCCAACGCCCCGGCAAAGCTTCGATGCCGGATCTCCCTGCTCCAACATACCGCCCACAGGATCCCGAGGTGCCTCCACCTCGCTACGCCCGTCGAGAAGAATGGGAGAACGACGAAGGACTCCTCCCCCCCGAGAGGAGTATCCTGCACCACGTTACTACGATGATCGTTCCTATCCACCGGATAACAGGATTTCTCAACACCTCGATCATCATGGGCATCTCCATGAGAGGGTCCATGACCCTAACAGAATATCGGTAGCAAACGCTCCTCACTACTCATCCTTACCTGGTAGCCCTCACCATTTGCCAGCTACCCGTCGACCGGAGGCCGACGCATATGGCGGTAGCTCCGCCTATCCGCCCTATTATAGGTCGGCGCCAGCACTTGTGCCAGCCCATTACGAGGATCCCCCAGCACCGCCTCGAGTGGTGCCGAGATACCCCACCAACTATCACTACGCACCTCCGCAGGAGTATCCGCCCGACGACCCTCCTTGACCTAGGAGGCCGAACCCATATCCGCCGCATCCAGAGTATGCCTATCCCGCGCCTCCCCTGGCACCACTGAGACATCCCCAGCACTATGGATATCCGGAGGAGCGTCCACACTTCCCTTCGGCACCCTGCCGAGCCGCATACTACCCAGAGCCACAGGATCATTCCTATCCGCGTGATGCACCCCGTCGACCACCAGCTCGTCACCCCGATGACGAACATGAGCAACAGAGAGAGGCGCACCGCGCCATGATCTAGAAGAGTGTTCGAATTGAGGTGCCAATCTTTGAAGGGTCACGGAACCCGAACCATTGATGTTGCTCAGCGCACGTCCATCTTCTACACGTACGTCAAGATTGGCGGGCGTACATATAAGTTGATGATCAACAGTGGTAGCTGTATCAATGGCATTTCCAAGGATACAGCCACGCGACTTGGGTTCCCATTGATACCACATCCAACCCCGTACAATGCATCATGGATTGACGCGTCAACGATCCCAGTGAAGATGCAATGTTACGTACCCTTGAAGATGAGTACGTACGACGAGAAGGTGCTATGTGACGTCCTACCAATGAAGATTGGTAGTATTATACTTGGTCGACCATGGTTGTATGACCATGACGTACAGTTGGCCGGAAGAGCAAACACATGCTCTTTCATCTATGGCGGTCGACGACTGATATGGTACCCATCGGTGCGACTACCGTCGTTACCCACACAGTCTTTGACGACCCCATCGCGCACTACACCTCCCGCCATTGTCACCAATGGCTGCATCTTCTGGCGAGAGCTGGAGAAGGACCGAGGATTCCCTCCCGTGCGCTATGCCGTGACCTTATTCGACGGAGCTACTGATTCGGGTCACGAGAACCCAACGCCAGAGGTCACCCAACTCCTCGAGGAGTATGCGGATGTGTTCCCCGTAGAGCTGCTGAATGAGCTCCCACCGTTACGCCACATTCCGCACGCCATCGATCCGGTCCCGGGAGCAACCCTCCCCAATCTTCCACACTACCGGATGGATCCGGTTAAGTATGAGGAGTTATACAGTCAGATGAAGGACTTGTTGGCCAAAGGCTTAATACGGGAAAGCATTAGCCCATGCGCGGTACCGACATTACTGACACCTAAGAAAGATGGCACTTGGAGGATGTGTTGCGATTCGCGAGCCATCAACAAGATTATGGTGAAATACCGTTTTCCAATCCTGAGAGTTCAAGACCTGTTCGACGAGATGGTCGGCGCATCTATCTTCTCTAAGATAGATCTATGGAGCGGCTACCATCAAGTACGAATCAAGCCAGGAGACGAATGGAATACGACCTTGAAGATAAAAGATGGCCTCTTTGAATGTAATATGATGCCATTCAGACTATCGAACGCTCCTAGTACCTTTCAACGTTTGATGAATGAGGTACTAAGACCTTACATTGGTAGGTTTGTCGTCGTATATTTTGACGACAACTTGGTAAATAGCCGAACTCGAGAGGAGCACGCTCAACACTTACGCCACGTGTGCATGGCTTTACGCAAGGAAAAGCTGTATGCACACCCAAAGAAGTGCAGCTTCTTTACCATCGAGGTCACCTTCCTCGGATTCATCCTATCCTCACACGGAGTAGCCGCCGATCCGGCTAAGATCAATGCCATCATTGCCTAGCCCAAGCTCAAGAGCATTCATGATGTCCGCAGCTTTATAGGACTCGCAACCTTCTATCGGAGGTTTATCCCAGGGTTTAGCGGAGTCACGGCTCCCATCACCAACATACTGAAGGGTGAAAAGTTTGAATGGACTCACTCCGCTGACCATGCCTTCGAGCTCCTCAAGAAGCTCATGACCGAGGCTCCGGTACTTAAGTTACCGGATTTTAAGAAAGTATTCAAAGTTGTGTGCGACGCCTCAGGAGTCAGAATTGGAGGAGTCCTCAGCCATGAAGGGCACCCGATCGAGCACTTCAGCGAGAAGCTGAATGATTCCCGTCGCAGATACGACAACTACAATCGAGAGTTCTATGCTATCGTACAGTCACTACGCCACTGGCGCCACTACCTACTCCCCAAGGAGTTCGTGTTGTATTTGGATCACGGTGCCTTACGACACTTACAATACCAGAGGAAGGTCAGCGACCGACATGCCCCGGTGGATTAATATCACCAGACCACCTCCACCCGATCCACCTTTCTTGCAGAACCTTACTCGCTTATGCTCCTAAGCTCCGGGAGTCACTCGTTCGTCTTCATCTTAATCTGAACGCCCCTCGCACCTCATATATTCATTGCTTCTGTGCCTTAGAAAACTAGCAGATTTGAGTGTAGAACTAGGTTCTGCAAGGCGCGTAGTGAAGGTTCTGAGGGGTGAGTTTACGAGCGGGAGAAGAAGTGCTGATATTCTGAGGGGCGCGTGAGCGGGAGCAAAAGACTTTAGGTTACGAAGTCAATTCAGGTTACGAAGTAAATGAATCAATGTTACAAAGTCAGAAACGATTCATCGTTTTATGTTAAAAAAAACATAACCTTGCCGCTCCGTCGCTTCTTCGCTCCGCTCCCTCGCACCTCAGTTCTTTATTCGCTTTGCCCCTTCTGCTCGTCGCACCTGAATGCATTTCATGCTGAACATTCGGTTCTGCAAACAAAGAAAACCTGCCATCTTACAGCGCTTTGTTACTAGATGTTCATGCTGGTAGAAGGGGCGGAGAGTTCCTTTCGCTATTAGTAAGTACTTACTTTCGGTTGGTTGAGTTAACCCGGCTTCCATTAGGCCTAGTGGAGAACGAGCTGGTGGGAAAAAGCTAGAGATCATGAGAAGCATTTCCACACAAGGAGGCAGGCGGCTGGGCAAGCGGTGGCTTGACGAAGGCCGACCACTACATAGAGCAAATGATAGGTTTCTTTCTTTTCTTGCTGCCCTCGAGATGTTCCCGAGAAGACTCGCGAGAACAATGGAAATAAGTCTAGATTCCGAGGAAGAAGGATCTGTTCCCATGTAGTCGGGGTCGGCCACATCGGGGAATATCACTAATTGGAAGGTTCTTCAAGGTTTCAATGAGGCGCGTGGCGGTTATGAAGTAAAGAAACGAAGTAAATCAGAAAACATAAAATTAACATAAAATTTGACTTCACTCTGCGCCTGATTCATCATCATCTTCATTATACGCTGCGCGCTGTGCGCCTTCATTTACTTCGCTCCATCGCTTCTGCTCCCTCGCGCCTTCTGCATTTTAATCTGACTTCGTAACATGAATCTGAATTGACTTCGTAACATGAAGATGCATCTTCATTGACTTCGTAACCTAAAGTCGAAACCTTGGTATGGAGAGATCTCTACCATTGACTTCGTAACCTGATTCTGCAGATCAAAGAGCGACGTCATTCTCCATTCAGAAAAAAGAGTATTGTATAGAACGAACAGAGGCATTCTGGGCCGACGACTACAACTACATGTGCATCTAGTGCAGTGGCTTGGAAGCAAGCTACCTTGACCATCTTCAGAAGTTATAAATAGTTTACTGATCAAAGGCTTCCGTCGCGGACTGCTCTACATTCAGCCACGCCAGAGTGACCTCCGAAGCGCTACGGCCGAGATGAAATCTGGCAGCCAATTGCTGACTCTGAATAAGTAGCCCAGCAATAAGCTCAATTTTTCCATAAGGGGCGGGGTTGCGGGCGAGCCGAGTGACGTAGGTGCACAAGAGTACTTTGCGCCACAAACATCTCTTTTTTATAGGTTCTACGGACCGATGCCTGCTGCTTCATCTAGGAGAGAAGAAGAATAGATATGCCGGTAATTAGAAGGAAGAACCGCCATAAGAATTTCCCTCTGTATCATCTGTAGCAGAACTATGAACGAGAGCTAGCAATCCAGACCGTATTGAAGAGGTTCCTAAGACACAGCATAGAAGAGTCAAAATATTAAGAAGCGAGGTCCAAGAATGAAGAAGGGTTAGAATGACTGAATGAATACGAGCTGTGGCTAATACCCAAGGCATAAAAGAAGCATTTTCTATAGGATCCCGAAACCACCAGCCACCCCGACCTAATTCATGATGAGCCCACCAACTTCCTAGCGAGATGCCTATGGTTAAAAACAACCGACATGTCAAGATCCAAATTTGGATGGGTTCCTGGTCCTGGTCAGAGACCACTGTGTTCGCGCTGGCAATCCAACAAAGAGGTTCTAAAGGAATGGTATCTTTCTTTCCATTACGAACGACACGATTCGCCTGCTCCCTCCCCGAGTCTATTAGCGCTCTTGTCCAGAGCAAAGAGAAGGTTCTGAAAGAAAAGCGCCGCCGAAGCAGCATGAGAAGGCTTCTATTGCTACGCAACAATAGAGCAGGTGTGCATGAAGCGCCCACATGTTTGAATGATCAGGTAAAGAGCGAGCTTCTTATATTGGATCCGACGCATCCAGCAGAGCAAAGCAGCGTTCCATTCTTTTCGGCGGCATCCTTCCGTATTGGCGGCAAGTGGAGTGCCACAATCCCATTCATCATTTTTGATCTACATAAACCAAAGCCTATTGCTTCCGCTACTAAACGCTCGTAAACGTGCGCCTCAGAACCTATTGCTTGTCGAATAGCCATCAGGGACCGGAAAGAGAAAAGGGGTTGGTTGTTGTTGGGAGGGTAGCCGCCTTATTTAGGCTACCCCACTTACAAGTAAACCAGATATGGAGATGGCGACGTCGTTGTTTCCATTATTAGATTTTAAAATAGCAAGCCTAGCGTTAATCTTTTATTTACAACGGAATGGTATATAAAGTCAACAGATCTTAACAAATGATATAGTCTTTTTTATGGCTACACCAGTTGAGGGTAGTTCTAGATCTGGGCCAAGACGAACTCTTGTAGGGGATTTCTTGAAACCGTTGAATTCGGAATATGGTAAAGTAGCTCCGGGCTGTGGTATTACTCCCGGGAGTCGCAATGGCTCTATTTTCTCCTATCTATTATTTTGTTATAATTCTTCCGTGGTTCAGTGAGTTAGGTTCTGTTCTGAACGAGATGAAGTACTAGTCTAGGACTCGAATTTCTAGTTTGGTTGGTAGTTCGTGAAATTTATTTGTTTTGGTATCGTGTGTGACTTGTTATAATTGATCCTATTGATTCAAATGGATCTGTCATCTTGATTTGGAAGTACAACTTTGTCTTATATTTATTATAGTTTCCAGAGCACGGAATATATTGAATAGATAAATAAAATAAAGATTTGAATGCTCCGTCGCGCTGTCGCGCCTCGTAACCGGACTCCAAATGTCGAAATCTCTTTACTTCGTAAAGGTTACGACCTTTCTGAACTATGTGTTGGAAGTACAACTATTTATCTGGATGAAGTTGAGTCATTACATCTATTCATTAAATAAGTGATGATCAAACTTACTCAGAGAACTTTTGAGCGAACTTATTGATGAATCATTGTGGTTCTAGTATGAATCTGAGGTTTTAATTGTAGGGTCTCAACAAGCCTATAAAAAGTAAAACAATAGTCAATTTTTTCAGTACGCAAAAAAACTAAAATAAAATACTCTTTTATTTGGGAAGATAAGATTCCAGAGGTTATGTTTACATAATCAATATAAAAAAGAAAGATGGATGAGCTTCTTTGGCATTATCATCACAAAGAACAGATTCTGGATTTTAATTTCTACGGGTCTTCGGGTTAAATCAAGTGGCTACAAAGTTTTAATTTTATACGAAAAAAGAGTATTTTATGTTTTTTCTTGAGCCGTACGAGATTAAATTCTCATACACGGTTCTCGGGAGGGAGAGTTACCTTGGTTTACCTATCTCAAAAAAGTATATTACTGGTTCCGCGTCTCGAGATTCAGACGATTGCAGATGATATAACTTCATTCTTCCTCCGTCAGAACCTCACGTTAACATATTTCATTGTCTAGGGGGGAGAACACTTGCTTGTTTTACTTTCTGGAATTCTTGATATGCACGGTACAAAGTTCATTTACTTTCGTAACCTTTTGATTCATTCTATTGTCTCTTGAAAAAATGGATATGATGTTGGAGAATAATATCAATGAACCCTTAGCTCATCCACAATAGGAATTAAAAGACTCTTAACTAATACTGAACAATTATTCTTATCTTTTGATTTTTCAGTGTTCTTATTGACTTCTTTTGCTCCCGCTCCGTCGCTTCTGCTCATTCGCACGCTCCTAAGCGCCCGCTCGTAAACGCTCCTAATGTCGCGCCGTCGCGTCGTCGCGGCGTCGCTTCTTCGCTCCCGCTCCTCGTGCCTTAACTTGAAATCTGGATTTGTGTCATATGAAATTTGTTTCTTATAATTCAATGAGCATCTTGTATTTCATAGAAATTGGGGGTAATATATATAGTCCTTACGTAAAGTAAAAGCCAGGTATTGAAAATACTAAAGAATTAGTTCCAATATGCAAATCCACTATGTTAAGAATCTAGTGTTATTGATCAGGAAGATCGACCTCTTTTGAAGAAGATAGCATAGATAGGGCATCCCTCGATCATACCATAGAGGTTCAGCATTAAAAATAAACGTTACGAAGTCAAATAAAAAACATAAAAGAAGTTATGAAATAATGAACTAATAACGTTTCCTACTCCTACTCGTCCTTCGGTTATTACCAAAGGAGTGGGAGTAGGAAATGTCCTATGCAGTGAGTTAGTCAATCTCCCTCCTATTAACATGAGTTATATCCTTTTGCTGTATATAAGAAGAGTATGCGCGCCTTACGTGATAGAGATTAGGAAGTAAAAGTAGCGCGTAAAGCGGAGGTGAGGGTGGCTACGTTGTTTTGCAAGAGGTTCCGAAGGTTACGAAGTAAAGTTACACCTATCGTATGCAGCCGCGCATTCGAGTCCATTTAATATTTTGAGTAGCTACTTGAAAACAAGTTTGTGCAGATTTCTGAGACCTTAAGCCTTAAACTTTCTACCTACTGCTACACATTTATATCTTCGTGGATAACACCGCTGGCCACGAGATTTTATCATTCTTCTTCATTCGCTGTTCATTGACTTCGTAACGTGACCTTGGAACCTGGGCCAGATTAAGCTTGCTAAATAAGACCAAGAAAAGACATCATTCACTACACCCCGAGGAACCTACTGCTACGTTGTCATGCCATTCGGACTTCAAAATGCTGGAGCCGCATATCAAAGGACCATGACAGCCATCTTTCCATAATATGATACACGACTTCTTATCCACCGCTCCATCGTCTTCATCTTAATCTGAACGCTCCTCACGCCTCATATATTCACCGCTTCCGTGCCTTTATCAATCCAAGACATTCATGCTACGCCCCTTTTGCTCGTCGCGCCTCGCGTCGTCTCGCATCGCGCCTAACAAGCTCAAGATTCATCCAAACATTGGTGTATCTGCCAGAATGCTCCTTGGCTTTATTGTCCGGGGGATAGAACTTGATAAGGTGCGTGCTTGCCTTCGCCAAAAAATCTCAAAGAACAGTGCGGTCTCATTAGCAGACTTCAATTCATTGACTTCATAACCCACTCACTCGCCCCTTTGGAACCTTTCTAAAAGCTCTTAAACGGAGCTGAATTAATATGGGACTAAACAGAATGTTACGAAGTCAATTCATCTTCATGTTACGAAGTCAATGAAGATTCAAGAGAAGATTAAACTTTATAGAACGCCGTCCCGTCGTAAACGGAGCCCAAAGGAACGCAGCTGAATTTGTTGTCCATTATAAACAACTAACTGTTAGTAAGGTGGCTGCTAAGTCGAGTGAACTGGTTTAAAATCAAACAAAGTTGAAAAGCAGCAATGACCAGTTCAGAATGAATGAATCTTTTAGTGTATAAAGTCCCCCGCTCCGCAAGTTCTTGCAGTTACTTCGTAACCTGAACAGCGAAACCGGTAAGAATGAAAAGCTTAATTATGTAAACATACGACGAGAAACAGATAAGAGGCATTCGTTAGAATGTTAGGTTATGTTTACATAATGCCTTCCATAGAGAAGGGCTGACCTGGGTAAGCTCGAACCGTCTCCATTTAAGTACCATGCGAGGAAGGTTCTGCAAGAACTCCGTTTAACATGGTTTGTTGTTCCAGTCCAGAATCAACAACCCGGGGCCGGGTCACTAGTAAAGTACGCTACCTAAGAGATAGGGGAGTTTTTCATCTCCTTCGAAGATCTTTTTATTTCTTTAAAAGAGGAAAGTGGAGTGCTGCTCGCCACTCCCCGAGGCCAAGGACGGGGTCGAGGCCAAGGACGGGGTCGAACCGTCATTCCAGGATTTATTTCTTTAAAAGAGGAAAGTGGAGTGCTGCTCGCCACTCCCCGAGGCCAGGGACGGGGTCGAACCGTCATTCCATTATGTGCCAAAGTCAAATGGCATCCTTCCCCCCTCCCTCTTTTTCTACATATGCGGTGGCAGGCAGAGCACTCTATATGACTGGCGGCGGGTTACTAGAGCAGATAGGAGGGGACAACGTACTTCTTCATAATGATTTACTTTGACTTTATGTAAACATAACGTTTATTTAATTTATCGCTCCATCGCTTCTGCTCATAAACGCTCCCTTCCGCTCCCGCTCGTAAACTCGCTTCTTTTTTTCATAACTTTTCCACTCGCTCGTCTTCATCTTAATCTTCATTCTCCTCGCGCCTTATGATAACCAAAGGCACGAGTGAGCGGGGGCGCGTAGATTGTGTTTTTCTCTCTATTCATAAATATATATAAGCCCCAAATCCTTTATTTGGCCAGGAAACACTGCACTGCTTTGGGCCCAGAAAGCGAAGGTTCTGAGGTTCTGAGGTTACGATGAAGGTGATGCCAATCAAAGTAAATAATGCTGAACCTCCACAGTTTCTTTCTGTGCCCTACATGCGCTTCGCGCGCCATTGGCGCTTTGCTCTCCTCTGTATTCTTTATTGGACGGTTCGGATGGACTTCGCCTTTCTTTCCCAACAAAAAAAAAGGAAAGGGCTGTATCACATCGAGATGTCGATTAGTTTTCGGCCCCAAATGAGATGGGGAATTTTTTTCATGCTGAACCTTGCAGAACTTATTTTTCAGATAACTTCTTCGCCCCGCACCTGATTCATCTTCATCTTTATTGACTTCTTATCAGATTCAGATTCATCTTGACTCCGCTCGATCGCGTCTGAATCTTAATCTGAACGCTCCTCGCGCCTCATATATTCACCGCTTCCGCGCCTCAGTTCTCATTAAAATCAGTTATTATCCGCTCCCGCTTGTAAACTTTGTGCCTCAGAACCTTTATCTTTCTGAGTCGAGGCCCGGCCCGGCTCGTGTCATTCTAACTACCGACGGGCTCAGTATACGATCATGCGCAGTAACTGGGAGTCCTATTACACCTAAGGCCAACTTCAATTCACCAAACCCAGGTTCATCTCGTATAGTGATTGTGGAAGTAGACGATTGATGTATCAGACTCGACTCTGTCTTTCGTAGTATGCATTCCCATCCGTGTCGCAACGGATTCGGTAAGCTACGTGTCCAATGCACGGAAAACAGCCTTCGGTCCCCCAACCTACTCATGGCAACCTTCCGGCCGCCCAACAACCTATAACGCTAGTAACTATTCCCACTGGGGCTAGGAAGTAAGCCCCACAACCCAAAGCGGCGAAGAACAAATAGAATTTGCTACAAAAGCCGGCTAACAGGGGTATTCCTGCGTATGAGAACATTGTAATGGAGAAGGTCATAGCCGAAATAGGATTTGTTTTGGCTAGAGCGCCCAAATCCGCTATATATTTGACACGGGTTTGCCATAATGCTGGAACTATGGCGAATGCATCTATCGTCATTGATGCATAAATAAAGATACCAATTAGTAGTGATTGAATTCCCTCTATGGTTCCACATGATAAACCAGTACGAATATAACCTACATGTCCAATCGAACTATGAGCTAGAGGTCTTTTGACTTTCGTTTGGGCCATGGCGGCCAGTGCTCCTAAGATCATAGAAGCAATGCTACTGAAAAAGAAGATTTGTTGCAATGTACCTCCATAGGAACCAACAATAGAAACACGTGACATATTTGCAGAAATAGAGATTTTAGGCGCAATAGAAAGGAATGTTGTAACCGGGGTGGGTGAACCCTCATAGATATCAGGTGCCCACATATATAGAGTCAAAAGAGATATGGAGTCCGATGGAGAGGGGGGTTTTCTTCGGGGCTCAAGAGATGGAATAGATAGGGCCCAAAAAGTGGTTAATTCGCCGTTGGGGAATTCACACAAAAGGGGAACCATTTTTTGGTTCCTAAGGAACGATGAAACGAAAAAGTGCTTTCTGAACCGAACATGAAAGTTGTTTTCCATCAGACGGCTTTTCCCGTAACTCTACTCTCGACTTGGATTATATATCCAAAAAGGTCCGTCCGCTCTCGGCCATTCCACATGCTGCCTAGCAGAGGTTCTGAGGTCACGAAGAACTGATGTGGATTCTATCTTTCATTGCAGGCTGGGCCTAGGATACGTTTGGGGAAGGAAGATACTGTCAGATAAAGATGACACTAGCCATTCTCTGCAGGTTCTATACCTTTACCCTGATGCCGAAGCATCCCGTGAAGTTATGTTTACATAATGGCGGCCGCTCATTGTTTCTAGACGTTCTTGAATGTTTGTTGTTAATAGTCTTTTCTGATCAAGGCGTGGAAGCGATGAATATATGAGGATGAAGACGAGCGTTCAGATTAACATTCAGACAAGCGAGCGGGTTCTTAATTCTTGCAGAACCTCCAGACAAAAATTCCTAATCTAAAAGCCAATTGTATGTTGTTATGACTGTTCTTATTTATCAGAAAAACATACTCCATCTCTTTCTTTTACCAACGCCCGGTAGATTAGGAACTAATAGCACAACTCTTGTAAAGATTTTTTCTCTTTTATGAATTCTTGGTTCACAAATTAATTAATAACACAATTTACATTACGAGAGCAACTGGAGTCATATAAATTAGATGTTCTATTGCCGAGTAGGTTCTTACTAGCTCATCATGAATAGCTTATGCCAGAAGATGGAGAGAATAGAGCATGATAAAGGTAACGCGAAGTGTTAGTGG